>NC_044500.1:12088040-12220540 GCF_902362185.1 Chanos chanos | reverse complement strand
AAGAGACAGTTTGACATGAGGAGAACGGTGATACTCTCAATGTCTGTTCTTCCCTAAATGAGCTACTGTGGTGAGGTCAGCACCCAGGACACACACACAAAGAGACTTTGCTGATGAGCGCAGTGAAGCGGGCGCCGTAGAGGCCTCCTGTATGTGGGGTCCTGTCAGAATGAGAGATGGTGAGGAGAGAGTGAGAGGGATGGAAAGGGAGAGAGAGAGAGAGACAGAGAGAGAGAGAGGGAAGATGAAATTTGGCCACCCAGAGATGTGGCACACACACAGAGACTCTCTGTCTGGCTGAATGTCTCCAGAACTGAGGGAAAAGGGGGTAAAAGCTTGGCCAAGTGAGACTGTGTAAAACTGTGGGCTTAGTGATTTGGGACCCAGCTGTGCTTGGGCTGTGGGCTGGGCACTCATTTTAAGAAGTTAAAATATTAGTTTGAGATACACGCATTCAGGTGTTTGGACTGAAGAAATAGGAGGTTCAGAGCAGGCGGCATGTCCAGTATCAAGCGTCTTTGTTAAGGAGCTATTTTGGGCAGCATCTGTCATTTAGATAAATCTGGTAATCTGGCTTGCACCAGGTAAAATAGCCTAAAGCCTGCTGGAGCTGAGGGGTTCTTTGAATCAACTATTTAGCGATCATCTAATTCCACCAGTGAAAGATATGGAGGAAATGTCTTAATGTGGAAGCCTGGAAATCTGCAGTCTTCTCGCTTTACACCATCTAATGGATGAGACAGACCAATGGTCTGACACGCGACCTCCTTAAGCCAATCAAATCAAGCCAGGTTACGTCCTGTTCATTTGTCTGCTCTTTAACTGTCTGTGAAAAAGGAGAAAGAGAACAGGAGGAGAAGAGAAATAGGATGAAGAACAGGGCTGGGTAATGTAACAGACAGCATGCTAGATTTCATTGTGAGGATGGAGGGCTAGAAGCGACGCGCGGGATGGTGGATGAATGTTGGAAATGGCGCGTGGCAGTTAATGCAATGAACATCTCTCTCTGTCTCTCTCTCTCTCTCGCTCTCTCTGTTTCTCTGTCTGTCTCTCTCACTCTCTCTCTCTCACTCTCCTGCTGTCCTGCTCCTTCTGTTTTTCATTGTACCCTGAGACTAATGATGATAGATGACAGTCCGCCACACTCTGTCTCATTTACTGTTCTTTGTTTCTCTTTTTTGTACCCTCTCTCTCTCTCGCTGTCTCTCTCTCTCTCTCTGTTAATCCTATACAGGAAGGTGTATAAAGCAGAGAAGTTGCCATCTCACTCCTTTGAGATAGACCATGAAGATGTGGATAAGGATGAGGTCAGCCCTTGTGCTTCATCTCTCAAACATACAGTTCTTTAGCCCAATTGTCCAGACCCATTCTCTGGACATTGGAAACAACATGTAATACAAGAGCAAGAACACTTCATATTTCATATATATATATTATAGGGCCTCAGAGAATTGACTGAGCCTTCATATAAAGCCTTCATTCAGGGATATGGAGAGGTCCTTAATGCCATTTGTATTCACACCCATCCATTTTGGCTCAAAGTTCTGTCACAGTTTCCTCACAACTGAGAGAGATGCTATATGTGTACTAGGCTCATTGGCGACACCTTTTATTGCAGGACACCACGTCATTGTCATCGTCTAAAGGAGGAGGTGGAGGTGGAGGTAGCGGTGGTGGAGGGGGAGCGACCAGCGTCTTTAAGTCCGGCTGGCTCTACAAAGGGAACTTCAACAGCACAGTTAACAACAGCATCACTGTTCGGGTGTGTGTGTGTGTGTGTGTGTGTGTGTGTGTGTGTGCGCGCGCTCGTGACCGTCTCTCTGTGCTTCACCCCATCTTGGGCATACTAATGTTTCTGTCCTTCTGTCAACTTCTCACCACAGCGCAAAGAAAAAAAATCTAACATATTCCAGATACTGAATCAAATTACATTTGTTTCATTATCTTTCTCTCTCTCTCTCTCTCTATCTCTGAGTCTTCTTCTCTTTCCTTCTCTTGACCTCCTTCCACAATTCCCTCCTTACTTGGTTAAATCCTTGATTTCTATTCATCTTCATCTTCCCCGCCCAGTCTCCTGATCCAGTTACCTCAGTGCTCCTTCTGGGTTCTCCCGTTCTACAATGACCTCATGCTTCCTTTAACTGATTTGCCTTGGAGCCCATGAGTTTGCTTAACACCATGCTGATTTTCTAGAGAGATTTTGAATGTAACTTTCAAACATGATAAATCACTCACTGAGGGCCACATAAGTACACACTCAAACATTTAGTACATAGCTATTGCTCTTTCTTGGGGTAAAACACATGTTTTTGACTTCTGCTCTGGCTTATGGTTTGTTTTTTGTTTTTGTTTTTGTTTTTTTCATCTTTCAGTCATTCAAGAGAAGATATTTCCAGTTGACACAGCTAACAGATAACTCCTACATCATGAACTTTTACAAAGATGAGAAGATATCTAAGGAGCCTAAAGGTTGCATTTTCCTGGATTCGTGTACAGGCGTGGTTCAGGTTGGTGCTCTTCCCACACTCAAATGTCAGCTCCTTCAGTACGCTCAATTTATTCCATTTTACAGAAAGGTCAGGTCAGTGAGAGGGCAAAGCTAACGCAAGGACTGAATCTTCTGAAGTTTTTTTTTTAGCTGAATATCAGACTCTTGCTTGTAAAGTGCACCTTCTTTCTTATGCTGTGTTATCACTATTTTACATCTGCTATCGTGAGGAATGTTTTCTTGTAAAAAGAAAGACCATAAAAGCCTAAGCAGGTGGCCACAGCTAAAGTTTTAGTAGAGTTTTGTCATCAAAGCCAAATGGCTCTGTAAGTCATTGTTCAAGCAATGCAATTACATTGGATTTGCACTGGAATGCAATATACATTGCATGCAATTACTCTGACCTGGATCCTTGGTTAGTACTATAATTCGGCTTAATCAAGGGTTAATTCGCACGATGTTTTGAGTGGACCTTTTCATATGCCTCTAATGAGTATATCTGTGCGTGTTTGGCGTGGATCACACAGAATAATCGTCTGAGGAAGCACGCATTTGAACTGAAGATGAACGAAGTGACGTACTTTGTCCTGGCTGCTGAGAGCGAACAGGACATGGAGGACTGGATCAATACTCTGAACCGGATCCTTCAAATCAGCCCCCCTGAGGTGCCAGTCATAGACCGCAAGAGTGTGGACCTGACAGACACCAGACAAGGTGAATTCGGAACCAGTCACTCTGCATTTCAAATACAGCAGCTTAAATATATTTTGTTTATTTTTGAACTACGAGATTTTCATACAGAAATATTTGTGACCCTTGAGATGGCAGTGTTGCTTAATTTACCAATAATGTTTTTGTTTATTGTTAATATCATATTAAGATTAAATGGAAGTTAGAGGAAGTTAGTGTTGAGTGCCAGCAGGAATACCTCACAAAAGCTTACCATCCTCTTTTTTTTTTTTTTTCAACTGAGGGTTCATGCATAAATGATTATCCTCTTATATGCCATTGTAGCATAGTTAGAAGAAAAAAAAAAACGGTGAAAATGTAGATCAATGGAACGAGGGATGAGATAAAAAGCAGCATCAGCATTGACCCTGGAGCAGTGGAGCAGGTCTAGCCCTTTTGTAGTCTTTTCATACTCTCAGAACGGAAGAAAAAGTAGGTCTGTGTATTTGTAGGTCTCCCTTTGTGTGGTTCTTTTGTGTGTTCTGGGGGTTAAGAGCCCTGTGGATAGTGGCTGAAACTGGAGGCAGGACTGAAAGGCTAGACCACATCGGAATGCTAATGGCTAATTCTAGCACGTTGACTATCTCTACTCTGTCTGCTCTTGCTTAGGGGCCATGTTTCTTTTGTCCTTCAAAAAAAATAGCTCTATCACTTATCCAAGACCCCATAATAATGGCCTCTCCACTGTCTTCCATCTGGTTGTTACATAGATAAAAAAAATACTGGACATGCAAAAAACGCATGAGGAGCTAGTTAGCTAAAATAAAGTTTAGTATATTAGTATAATTGGCCATTTTATATGGATTTTGTAATTTCTTTTGCCTTGAAGTAGAATTAGGAGTACCAACAGGCCTCCCAATTTGATTTCTTCTTTTATTTTTCAGACGTTTTTGACCTGTCTTTGAATGATGCTTGTCTTGCCGAAAAACAAGAAACATCAGAAAATGGAATCAATCCTGAACTCGCTAAGGTAAATGTTCTAAGAAGTTCTAAGAGATTTTACACTGTAAGACCTCTAGCAAATCAAAAATTACTGTGGTGATATGTACATCATCCACACATTATTCAGACTAAGAATACCGTATTCTCACTTATTATATTACGATTTGTGTGTGTCCAACAGTACATCACAGAGACGGAGGAGATGGTTCGAAGTGCCAGAAGGGAGGAGCGATTGAATCTTTTCTCTTTGGACCCAGACACGCCGGTTTGTTCCCAGTCTAAAACCACTGCCAACACACTATGATTATTACTATATCATTTGAGCAGTGAAATTGTGAAGTTAGTTTGTGAAGTTCATAGCATTGGTTTGTTAATTATAGTAAGAAAGAAAAGAAAAGAAAAGAAAAGAAAAGAAAAACAAACATCATTGCTGTTCACCTTCAGTTGTCCTCCTTTATCTCCCACAAGTTGACAGAATACTTTATTGATAGAATGTTTTACTGATAAAATATTTTATTGGTTTGTATGGTAATAAATGTGAAGTGTAATGCAGTCCATTGCAATGACTTATGGTCTTTTCGTTAAAGTTCATTTTGGACGGTAGTGAAGTACAACCTCCCCTACTGCTGTTGAGAACTGAGTCCTGCTGTGTTGTGAATTATAAGGCTTGGTTTCCTGAGGCCCTGTATCACATGTTTTTAAGGTGCTGAGGAGTCCACGTGGAGAGTATGGGTCAGGGGAGACCGCTCCTGTCCGGCCTTTTGAAGAGAAACTTGGAAAAAGACTGATGATCAACTGCCGTTCCCTCAACCTCACTCTGCAGGGCTGTGTGAATGAAGCTGAAACAGAGCCAGTCACTAATGTAAGACATACACACACGCTCACACACACACACACACACACACGTACATGCGGACACACCAACAGTCACACAGCCTCACATTGCATGGCTGTGTTGGCGAGGCCAAACCATAGTCCCTTGCTAATGTGAGACACACAGCTCTACGCACACAACTACAAACACATACACCCACATATGAGCATATGGTCACGCATGCACTTGCACATTCACTTGCACGTTCAAGTTTTAACACTGGTTGCCATTTTAACTTATAAATAGCGAGAGAATACGCTGTATGCCTGTACACCACTTCCTATGTGTCCTTTTAAAGAGGAAGCTCGTGTGTATGTAAAGCTATCTGACCAGTAACTATACACTTTAGCGCTACCCGCAAAGTCTCCTGAGGTTGCAACAAACTTTATAGTTTGTGTCTTTGCATAGAATGCAATATGATGTCCCTCATGCTGTGTCAGAATCTGGTATTGGAAAGCAGACACAGCGGTTTCATATAAAAACCAAACGGACGTTGTGTTGCTCGTATGTTAAAAACGGTGTCAGGCCCAAGAATGCGGTCTTGTGGATTCCATATAAAGGAGTATTGTAGTATCTGTGTCAAATCCTGTATGTGTCTGTGGATGTCAACACGGCTGTATCCTTTCAGATTGAGCCCTTCTTTGTGACCGTGGCTCTGTTGGACATGCGCGAGAATAGGAAGGTCTCAGCAGACTTCCACGTGGACCTGAACCACGACGTGGTGCGGCAGATGCTGAGTGGTTCTGGCAGTCAGGGAGTACCAGCTGGACCGCAAGAGAACGGACTGGGCTCCCCCACTGAGAGGAGACCAGGAGACTGCCAGTTGAGCCCAGACCTGGAAAACTGGCTTAGGTTCCCCAAGCAGGTAGCAGAGCTGAAAACGTTCGAGAAGAGTCAGAATAGTAGAAAGAAGTTACTGTTTTGCTGTTAGTTTTCTGACTTTTTGGTTAGATGGAAAGGCCCTGTAGAAGTTAAGAGGAAATGGTACTGGTCCTACGTTATCTCATCGTTGCATATCCATTTTATCTCTGCCTTGTGTGTGTGTGTGTGTGTGTGTGTGTGTGTGTGTGTGTGTGTGTGTGTGTGTGATGCTACAGGCCATCTTCTCCATCACAAACCCCCACACTGATATCGTCTTGGTGGCCCGAGTGGAGAAAGTACTGATGGGAAACATCACCAGCGGGGCAGAGCCCTACATTAAAAACGCAGACTCCAGTAAGGTGAGTCATCTCCGTATCTAATCTCAATCCCTAAGACAGACACTCAACAGTGTAGAAAAAAAAAGTTATACAGCAACGTTCTTCAACATAAAACATAAATTGTCATAAATATTATTTCACTTAGATCTGCTCGACCCTGTTGACTTGATTCTACTCGTTGATAATCTTGAGAATATCACAACACCGAGCAAAAGGCACCTAGGATGTGAGATTGAGGCACATCAATTCAGAGACGTTAGGCATAAATCACCTGAGTATGTAGAGCTCTGCTAAGAGTACATGTTTGTATTTTTTTATACATTTCCCGTCAAGCGCAGCTTAACGTGAAGCACAAGATGAATTCCGCATGTAGTATAAATACCATTTTGGAGCTGAACTTGTTCTGCATGCTTGTCCATGTTCTTTATATAATCCCCATTTTATGGAACATAATCACTGGAAAGGCGTTTAGATGACATGTCCAGAACAGGAGTTTCTTTTTTCTCCAACACCATGTTATTGAAAACACAGGTTTGGTTTGAAGGGTATTTTACCTAAGGGTGTCTTGTAAAGTCCTATTTTTAAGCGCTTCATCCGTTCAGGGACAGATGGTTTTAGAATACGTTTTCTTTTTCCCTTAAAGCACCCCAATACGGCCTCACTCTTAGGGAAACCTGGAACCCCTAAACCTGGCTTTTGTTCCACAGCGCTGAGTAGCTGACCAGATCACCATAACACTCCCTGCCAACATTCTGATGCTTAATTTTGGGCTAACTTCGCACATTGTTTAGGTTAAACAAAAAAAAGAGACTTTTTAGCTGGTTTGCTCATTCATCAACATAAACAAAAAAAAAAAAAATTCAGTGCTTTATAGTGAAGTTAGTTGGATATAAAAGATGTTTCTGTCTCCCGCTCTTTTACAGACTGTTCAAAAGATGTTAAAATCCAACAAGCAGTTTTGCAGCAAACTAGGGAAATACCGAATGCCTTTTGCATGGTCGGTAAGGTGAGTGGAACCTTCAGAAAAAATATTCTCTGTTCCACATCAGTAGTTCTCAGTACACTCAAGTAAAGCTCCTGTTACTCAGATATGAAACCACTGCATTATCCTCGCTTCATTTAACTGTAAACGAAATAAAAAGCTATTCTTATAAACAGTCTGACAGGACCTTTTTTTTTTCCTATTCATGAGTCATCTCTCTTTTTTGCTTTCTTTCTCTTTTTATCTCTTTTAGATCAGTGTTTAAGGATAATCAGGGCACGGTGGACAGGGAATCTCGTTTCTCTCCTCTCTTCAAGCAGGAGAGTAATAAGATCTCTACCGATGACCTGATCAAACTTATCTCTGAATACAGAAGGTGGGCTCTTTCACTAACTGTCATGTGGTGATGCCTTGTCTGTTGAACATTCCTTTGTTTTAACAGATCCGTGTGGAAATAATGGAAGGGGGAGTAGATTTGCTTGCAGAGTAACCCCAAAGAAGGTTTTTGTAATGGGGAAAGTATATAGATGTTCGCTAGATTGATCCAAACCCTCTAACTTTTTTTTTCTGCACTCACTGTATCACAGATCCTGTTCTTTCAAAACAGTACTCTGTATATTAGTATGTTTGTCATGTTTCAGTTCAAGGTCACCTTTGCAGAACCGCCTGAAATGTAGCTGCTTTTTGAGTAATAGTGTTCGTTTGATTCTCAGGGCAGAGAAAACCAGCAAACTCCAGACGATCCCAGGTAATCTGGAGATCAGTGTGGACTGTGTCCCAATGGAGCATCCCAGTAAGATATTCTAGATTATTCTGTTCACACCTATCATGTCATTTGAGCGATTCTGTATTCAGGAGGATGAAGTATTGTTCATACGATTCAGTGATAAACAAAATCTTATGAAAATGTAATTTCTCAGACTGTGTGACGTCGTCATACGTGCCCCTGAAACCGGTTGAGGACTGCAGTCAGCATGCGCCCACCGTAGAGGTTGAAGAATTCCTCCAGGAGTCGGCCAAATTCGCCCAACCTTACCGTGTCTACAAAAACCACATCTACGTTTACCCCAAGCATCTAAAATATGACAGCCAGAAGAGTTTCGCTAAGGTAGGCTGTCAAGCCTCTAGCTAACTGAAACTACATGTTTGGACTTGGAAATATACAAGTTAGGGGTGTGTGACAGGACCACTATTTGGATCTGTATCCATATTTTTTGGGATGGCAAAATTATTTCTGTATCATCTCTTTCTATGTATTTGTATTCGAGATAGAATCCAGTGGCAGGTGTGGTTTAAACTGGCAGTTCAAACGAAATGAAAATCCTATTTTAGATGTAAATCCATTGCCATTGGTAACTGTCACATATTGAGTATGTTTAATCCCATTAATTAAACTAAAAAGCCTGGAAAAAATATCTTACATAGTAAAGCTGAACAATAGCATCCATCAGACCTTTATGTTAGACAAAAGTAACCCTAAAATGTCAAACATGTACACAGAACTTCATCACCACCCCGTCAACGAAGGGATGAGGAACAAACAGAAATGTTTTTTTTTTCTTTTCATTTTTTAAGTTACAAATTCTCACAGGTTGTTCAAACAATGCATGCTGACATACTATCCATCAGCACCACCATGCCCATAATTAGGGAAGTCTAAACAGATAAAAGAATGTGTTTAAAACAGTCCAACCCTCACTAATGTCTGGGTGGATCAGAGCTAGTACTCAGTGGCATTCAAGTTTCTTCATAGACAGTGGACCTCATGTGAAAACATTTTCCTTCTCTTATCTTGATCTTCTCGTACTTTTTTTTTTCCATGGACTTTTTTTTTTGTGTGCCACATCAGAGTCAGCATATGCTCCTAACCTCAGAAAATTGTTGTAAATAACCCCACGTAAACATGGGGAATACCACCTTCTCATAAACGAGCTTGAATTCATGAGAATTGTCAGTTAGGATAATCAGTGTTCTGAATTGTCAGTTAGGATAATCAGTGTTCTGAATTGTCAGTTAGGATAATCAGTGTTCTGAATTTGTGTTCTGAATTGTCAGTTAGGATAATCAGTGTTCTGATTTGTCAGTTAGGATAATCAGTGTTCTGAATTTGTGTTCTGAATTGTCAGTTAGGATAATCAGTGTTCTGAAACTATCATGTAAAGCTTGGCGTCCCACCTCGTTTGTCTGGAGGTGTCATTCATACAAAGTAGAACTTTACGAATCCGCAAATCGAAATCCCGCTTTCAGAGATCAGTCAACAAAAACACATCACTTTTAACACCATCAATAGTGGTACTGGGGACCTGTATAAGCCAAAGGAAGAAGAAATGGTTGGATGTGAAATAGGATTTGAAAATAATATAATTTTGATTTGACTTTGTTATGGACATGTAAAGCCCTTTGAGACTATAAATAGTGATACTGGGCTCTAAATAAACTTGTATTATTTAGTATTACTATTATTAAAAATTACAAAAAAAGAAAGAAAAAAAAACAGCATCAAGAAGAGGGTAAAGGCGAAGTCTCTGTTATAAAGACAGATCTTACAATACATGGGATGACAGGTGGTGTTTTACTGTAAGTTTTAGATGTTGATACTGATATTGTAGTATTATACATTAGTTTCAACAGCCACTTTAAATTAATGTTAATAATGTCATTGCATTAATACATTTTGAATACTAAGTCAAAAAAACAGAGTAAAACATTCAATTTATACTGTCAAACAGGATCCTTTCAACATAACTATACATTATGAAGTTTAATGTATATATTCAAATTCAAAATTTCTTGAAAGAAATGAAAATGGATCCAGTCCATTAGTAAAAGAAAGCTTTTTTTTTGCGTTGGGGCATTGTCTCACACTGTGGGCAATTTTTGTGTTAGCATAGCTGGATCCAGCATCAAGTATCTGCAAACTTCAGACTTTGATAGTGACGACTACATTATTGAAATAAATTTATCAGTAAGATGTAATATTGGATAAACGTGCTACTTCAATCTAGAACAGTGGTTCTCACACTGTGTGCCGTTTCATATTGGTCTGCCTTGGGAGCTGGCCAGGTGTGCCTCGAAATTAGTTTTGTTTATGATGATTTACACAGCTATAATCATTTGTAAAGGTGTGCTTTGGAAATACCTGTTTTCATAAATGTTGTTCCTTGTGGCAAAGCATAAAGTTAATGAGATGATACGAAGATTACACTCGATCTTACCTTACACAATGGTGAAGTATGGATGATACCTACGATATTTTAATGATATTGTTACCAACATTCTACAGTAGCCAAAGATAGAAAGTTCAGTCAACAAGGTGGATTTTTCACTAAGTGTTCCTATTGTGTTTGAATATAGCGGCTGTTTTGTTTTGTTTTGTAAATTCGGATGATGCATTCCCCTCCTAATTTGTGGGGAAATTTAAGTGTATGTCACTTTCGGTTCCTGTCGTTGCGCATAAGGCATATGCTTGACAGTGCAATTTGAAACTGCATCTGTACTTAACTGCCGCGATACATAGACGGCTAGTCTTTAATAAGACAAATAACTACTAGCATAATAACAGTGGCAAGATGACCATATCGCTTTCCATTCAAGTTCTGCTGGCGTTATGGCTTTCTTAGGGTCTCTTGGCTGTTGCTGCGGTGTTAACGGTAATGACTGAGATGCAGTTTAATCAATGTTTATGGCAATGATAGTGTACATGACCGTCCACTGGTGGCATGCGAGAGGGCGGGACTTGAAGAAAAAGGTAGAAGCAATGAAAATGCACACACAATGAATGGCGACTGTGGACAGCAAAAGCTAAATCCCGGACATTTTTGGCGATTTAGAAATCCCAGCCGGACGCATTTCTTAAAAGAGGACATATGGTCACCCTGTTTTATGCTGTCGCCATCCTTCCTCTTGCTTACCAAGGGCTGTAACAGGGAACTGAGTACGCACGAGATCTAGCATCACGCGATTAACGACTACTGAACTTGATGTTAATGTCGAGAATTGACTGTTAAGAACTCGAATGCTCGAGTACTCTGTGCAACCCCTAACACACACAAACACACACACACAAACACAGAGTCACTGCCAGCTCAGATTCAGAAAATGCAGTCACTTACACAGTGCAAGTCAATATAACAGTCAATAGCATTGTGCTGCACTTGTGCTGCTTTAAAGAATGAAACTAATATATTTTCTACTATTTGGAAGCATTTGTTATTCATTTTGAAGTCAATACTTGTGTGTTTCCGAATAGGGTATTCAGCCTCGGGCACACTCCTAATACAAACCAATTAATCACAGGTTTTAAACCACCTTTGGGTCAAGACCCTACAAAATGTCTTCATTTGCTAAATGTTTACATTGATGGAATGCAGACATATTGTCTTTTTTTCCGGCATCTGTTATTGACATGCATCTCTTTTGTGGTTCTTGTTTATAGTTCAGAGTGACATGTTTGGATATGCTGGGTTTTTTTTTCTTTCACTTGTAGGCACGAAACATTGCTGTTTATGTGGAGTTTCGAAATTCTGATGAAGAACAAGCCAAACCACTTAAGGTAGAGTTTTCTAAAATATCAGTCTGTAACCAAATGTTGAGGATTGCTTAAGTCTTCAAAGTTTCACGAAACATTTGTTTGCACAGTGCATCTACGGAAAGCCTGGAGGTCCAGTTTTCACCACGTCTGCCTGCTCGACTGTCTTGCACCATTCGCAGAACCCAGACTTCTATGATGAGGTTAGTGACATGCCTAGAATGTTCCCTGTTGTCTTTTACGTTCTCCTGAGATTCTGGTTCTGTTTCCGGTTTCTGTCGGGTGGTCTGCGTTCTAGCGTTCTCCTTTTTTTCTGTCATCAGGTGAAGATCGAGTTGCCCACACACCTCCATGAGAAACATCACCTACTCTTCTCCTTCTATCATGTGACCTGTGATATCAATGCAAAGACCAGTTCCAAAAAGAAAGAGTCTCTTGAAACTCCAGGTACTGATTAAAATTTGTGATGTTATTTTTAGTGCAGCTCAAAAAATGACCTCTTGTCATTTAAGATGGGTTTTTTTGTGTATTACATTGCCACATAGCTTTTATGAAATTCAATTCAATTCACCTCAGTTCAGTCAAGTTCACCTCAGTTCAACCCAGTTCAGTTCAGTTCACCTCAGGTCAGTTCAGTTCAGTGCAGTTCACCTCAGTTCAATTAAGTTCGCCTCGGTTCAATCCAGTTCGTTTCAGTTCAATTCAATCCAGTTCACCTCAGATCAGTTCAGTTCAACCCAGTTCAATTCAGTTCAGTACAGTTCACCTCCGTTCAATTCAGTTCACCTCGGTTCAATCCAGTTCACCTCAGATCAGTTCAGTTCAACCCAGTTCAATTCAGTTCAGTACAGTTCACCTCCGTTCAATTCAGTTCACCTCGGTTCAATCCAGTTCGTTTCAGTTCAATTCAATCCAGTTCACCTCAGATCAATTCAGTTCAACCCAGTTCAATTCAGTTCACCTCAGTTCAATTCAGTTCAGTTCACCTCAGTTCGATAAATATATATGAGCATAAGCTCTAGAATGCATCACCAAATCAATGTGGAATACATTCAGTCACAAACATATACAGACTGTAAGTAAGCTATTTTGAAAAGGGAGTGCTGACAGTTGTGTCTCGTATTGTGTTGTGTCTGTGTGTGATAGTTGGCTATGCATGGTTGCCTCTGCTGAAGGAAGGACGCGTATCCTCACAAGAGTTCAGTGTGCCAGTCGCCTGCAACCTGCCCAGTGGGTACCTCCTCATTAAAGAGCCTGCATCCAACAAGGTGTGATTTGAGACGGAAAAAAAAGATTTCTCTCAGCTTTGCTCTCGCTCTCATTCTCACTTTCTCTCTTGGTCTCTCCCTCTCTCTCGCTCTCTCTCTCTGTCTCTCTCTCTCTCTCTCTCTCTCTGTAAACTGACATTCCCTGTTCCTCTTCTTTTCAGGGTGGGACTGATGTGAAATGGGTGGATGGAGGAAAACCCATATTTAAAGTCTCCACCCTTGTTCTCTCCACCGTCTACACTCAGGTGAGACATTGTTTTTATTTCGTTTGTTTGTTATCTGTTTACCTGTTGATGTCTCTACTTGTCATGTCAGAGCAATCAGAGGCAACATCTGATTCAAGTCTCGGTTTTGCAGGACCCCCATCTGAACCGATTCTTCCAGCAGTGCCAAAAGCGAGAAGTGGAGCTCTCTCAGCCACCTACCTCAAATTTCCTCAACTGCCTGAAGGTAATGGGGACACCGAGCGACAACTATGGAGGGCCATTGTTTACTCTCCATGATGAATCCATGAGCTACAGTCATATGTGTTTATAATCAGTTATGTTATATGTGTTATGAAGGTGAAAAATAATATTATACGAACTGGACTGAATAGGTGACAACTGTTGTCTTTACCTGAATTTCTCATGCATTTTATCCTACCAGGGCCTTCTTAGTATGGAGAGGATCCATGTGATCATCCGCTTCCTGCCTGTGCTCTTCAACCAGCTTTTCAAAGTGCTCACTCAGAATGACAACGATGAGGTCACTGCTGCCACCACCAGGTAAGGAGGGTCTTTTACACTTTTGATCTGTTTCTATCAGAGCATTAAATGTATGATGGCTGAGTGTTGTTGTGAAAGTATATAAAGTTCTGTGGGCATTTAGTCATAGAAAATGTGCACTCTTTACAGGGTCCTGGTGCACATTCTTGCAAAGTGCCATGAAGACCATCTGGACCACTACTTGCACTCTTACATAAAAGTATGTTTTCCCAATTCCCTCTTTCCCCCTTTCTCTGCCTCTCCCTCCCCTCTCTCTCTCGCTCTCTCTCTCTCTCTCTCCCCCTCCTTCTCTCGCTCTCTGTTAAAGACCACATATTCATACTTAAGGACAAGTTAACAGGGTGTTTTTCTGCTCTCTTTCTTTCTCTCTCTCGCTCTCTCTCTCTCTCTCTGTCTTTCCTGTGATCATCCTGTGCTCATCTGTTGGGTAGATTTGCCAATGGCATAACCAGTGTTTCAGTTATCTGTAGTCATTCTAAAGTTCTCCGAACTTTAACATGTGGGTCTGTTTGCGAGGCCTTCAATACGTGACGCACTAGCGTCACATTACACAGCCACGCCATTCCCATGTACATGTATGAGAGAGAGAGAGAGACACACACAAAGCCGGCTCTGTCTCGCTGGAGGTCAGCTGAGAGACACAAGCTGCTTGGTGAGGTATGCTCGCTCTCTCTCTGGGCTTTATGGAAGGCAGTCAGACCCTTCAACAATTAGGGGGAGAGAATGGAGCCCGGAGGTAGAGTTACAACATCCCAGAACCCCCCCTTTTTTTTCTCTCTCTCTCTCTCTTAAAGGGCAGCTGCGGTACGCTGTAGAGAAAGTAACTTTCACCAAATGCTCTTGAAGTATTTTTTTGCATTGTCAGAGTCAGGCTAAAACTTCTGGTTCTAATTTTTTTTTTTTCTTTCTGGAAAATACTTGACATTTGAATTTTAAAGGGGTAGCATTGCAGCGCAATGCTTGTGAATGTGATGATATTTTCTTACAACAAAGTAACCATGAATAAGGCAGTTCTGTTTATTTCTGTGACCACAGACTTAACTGGGAGAGAAACAGAGAGAAAGAGAGAGAGAGAGAGAGAGAGGCAGAGAAGAAAAGCTACTATAAAATGCAGAGATGTGTGTACCAAGAGGGAAGTTTGCTTATTTGCGTGTATGTGGCTTTTTTGAGATGAAAGTCTGGAGCTCCACCAATATGATGAATGAGGGAAGTAGACAGTGCATTTCACCTCAGATAACAAACACACACTGCCACACACATCCAAGCACACGTCCTTAAAGTGGCAGTGTGTTAGTGGGGGAGTAGAGAGTCAAACAGGCGCACGCAGAGCCTTGGAGCGGAGCTGCTCAAATTGACATGCTCATTAGAGAGGAGACAAACAGAGAGAATGAAAGAGCAGGGGAAAAAAAAAGAGAGAACCTGTTTCACGTCGCGTGCAAAGACTAAAAGAGCACCACTCTTGAACACTTGGGCACACAGGGGGGGAGAGAGAGAGAGAGAGAGAGAGGAATGGAGAGAGGGAATGGTGGAAACCGATTGGACTGGTCGAGGTAATGGAACCAAGGTTGCCATGGCAACTGATTGGCATCACGTCTGGGCTAGTAGCCAGTCAGAGGTTTTTGCTGGTGCTTTACAACGTGTGTGTGTGTGTGTGTGTGTGTGTGAGTGAGAGAGAGAGAGAGAAGAGAGAGAGAGAGCATATTAGGCGACCCCTATTAATGGGAAAGTGTAGATGTGAGTAAGGTTAATATGCCTGCTGCACAAAGAGACAGAGAGAAAGAGAAAGGGAGGGAGAGAGGGTAAAGGGATGCTAGAAAGGAGAGGTGACGGCACAGCATGAAAACAACAACTACAGCCGTCAAGAGCAGCCACATCCTGCATCAGTCAAACGTGTGTGTCTGTGTGCGTGTGTGTGTGTGTGTGTGTGTGTGTGTGTGTGTGTGTGTGTGTGTGTCAGTGTGTGTGAGTGTGTGTGTGTGTATGTGTGTGTCTGTGTGTGTGCGTGTGTGTATGTGGGTGGGTGTGTGTATGTGGGTGGGTGTGTGTCAGTGTGTGTGTGTGTGTGTATGTGGGTAGGTGTAGGTTTGTGTGTGTGTGTGTGTGTGTGTGTGTGTGCGCCTGCGCAGTGCACTTGTGCATTAAGACGTCTTGCCTGTTTGTTATTGTTCTGTGGTAATGAGGTGTAAATGCCGCACACAGTGTTGTTTGCACACACACCTTCTCCTCTCAGTGAAACACCTCTCATTTCTTGTTTATACACAGACTTCATTTATAAATGAAGCCTCAAATACTTGGATGATTTTTTCTTGATTTCAACCATGGCAAACACCCCACATTAATAAAAAAAAACAGTTAAATACATTATTACTGCATTCAGTTAGTACATTTAATGCAAATTGTATCATTTATCATGAGAAAACCCCACTGTGTACAGCATATTTAATGCCCTGATATCTTTTTTGCTTTCGATTTTTGCAATTAATATATATTCAGCTATTATTGATTTGTAAAAGTCTATTGGTCTATTATTTTGTAATAGTCTGATGTTACTGGTTACAATGCATTTGTTACTGTTTATTTGTTACAGTTCATTTAAAAGCGTTTTATAGCAGACTATACAACAGTAACTGATGACTCTATCTCTGTCTGTCTGTGTCTGTTAGTTTGTGTTTAAGACTGAGTCACACGGATTTCGCACAGTGCATGAGGAACTGGCCAAGGGCATGACCTCTGACCTGAAGAGCAACGACCAGATGGTGGTCAGGAACATGCTCAAGGTGAGCCAACATGGCTGACTCCCAACAGGGGAGGATGAAGAAAAAAATTTTTAGAGGTCATGTGTACATGACATTTATGTACATCTATCATTTTATCCACACTCTCTTTCCCTCCCTCTCTCTCTCTCTCTCGCTCTCTCTCTCTCTCTCTCTCTCTCTCTCTCTCTCTTTCTCCCTCTCTCTCTCTCTCTCAGTTCTCCTGGTTCTTCCTTGAGCTCATAGTAAAGTCTATGGCCCAGGACCTGTCTGACTCAGACTCAAAAAAACTCAAGGTAATACATACGAGGTAGAAAATAAGACAAAATGAATCTCACATCATTGACCATAGCCTGCAGACAACACAATACACACACACACACACAGTTTCAATAAACATATGAGATCTTGGAAATGTTTCGTCTTTATCTGTTTAATAAAGATCGCGTTGTTTAATGACTGTGAACGTTCTGGTCAGCTTCCCAGACCACAGCGCTTTCCCAGTTCCTTCCTGGGCCGACTGGAGAACCTGATCATGACCGTGTCTGACCACATCTTCTGGAAAAACAAAGAGCTCCAGGAGGAGACGCGCAGTGCTAACCAGGCTGTGGCCGCCTTCGTTAAGGTGAGGAGGCGCGGCGTGTTCATAGCTTTACGTCACCTCTCCGGCCTCCGTCAGGTGCTCGCTCTCTCCGCTCACTGTTAAGACGAGAAAAACGCCCAAAGAACTTGACGGTAATGTCGTAATGTATCAGATGAAGCCAAAATGTTCTCAGGCTTCATTAGGAGTCAGTGGTAACTTCGGTTTTCAGTACAGAAATGTTGAACATCTCTTCCTGCCGTTTTTTTTTTTTTTTGTTGTCCTCTGCAGAGTTAGAGTTAAAGTTCTTAAATGGAGGGGCCTACATTCTCACCTCTGCTCTCTGAGGCGCTGAGCATGCTACGCTGCGTGGAGCTATTCATAGTTTGATGGATGATTTCTTATTTTTAGACACTTTTAGCGGAGCCGTAGGATAAACCTTTATAAATAGCGTTATTGTTGGAACCAGCTGAGAGAGGAAATGAAATGCCGCTGGTGGAACGTTTTTTTTAGGGAAGATGTTTGATTGAATTCTGCTGTGTTTTTAATGAGTACATCTGACTCTGCGTATGTGCATTGTGCCCTTCGGATACGATCAAGCGCAAAGCTAATTCCACACCTCGCAGTTCACCATTACGTAGTTTGTTTGCACGTGTGCGCACGTGTGCATCCAGATACACAATGTATGTGTTTTTATGCGTGTGTGTGTGTGTGTGTGAGTGTGAGTGTGTACGTGTGGGTGAGTGTGAGTGTGTGTAGTTTTATTGTAGTGTGTTCATTAACATACAAACTGTTCCCCACAGCGCTGTTTTACTCTCATGGATCGTGGTTTCACTTTTAAACTCATCAGCAACTACATCAACATGATCACAGCCAGCGACAACAAGGTAATCATTTTCTTCCCTTTTATTTCTGCAGCCTTTTAAAGTGAATGGCTCGCTTAAGATCAGAAAACACAGGAGCATCTGTTTATCGAGTTCTTTAATGCCGTGAACTTAACTCAGCGTTAATATTTTTTTCGTGATCTTAAACGATTGTATAGATTCTTGGAGAATATATTGTAGGCTCGTAAGAATACTGAGACTTCAAAGACAGAGAGATAGCACGAGACCACAGGAGTGTGGCTTAGATATGTCTGTGAAATGCTCACCATTTTGTTGTTGTTGTTGTTGTTGATTTGACAGACTCTGTGTGAGTTTAAGTTTGAGTTCCTGCGAGAGGTGTGTAACTACGAACACTACATCCCTCTCAGTCTTCCCATTCCCTCCGCCCGAATCACAGGTCAGTGTGTGGAATAAGAGGAAAAAAAAAACAATTAATGTGTCATAGTGTCACACCATTGGTCATGTCAGAGTCCTCATTAACATAGACCACGCCCCTTTAACATTGTCTCTGTTTTCATTTCTGTCCATTGTCAGATAAAGCATCACAGACGGAGACTCAGAACGCTCAGGGTAATTATCCCCCCCCCCCCCCCCATCTCATCTCTCTCATCTCCCTGTTTTTAATAACTATGCCTGTACATGCATAGAAACCCCGTGAGATGACTGGTTCGAAATAAAATATTGTAAATAGATATGAGCCACTGGTTGCATAGACGGCATTATTACAGTGTTTCCCAAACTTCTTTTTTTTATCGTTGGCATACGTCAGCAAAAAAAAAATGACAGAATCTCACAGCCTACCACCTTCTCAGCCGCAGACTACAGTCACTGCTACAGTCACCGCCACTGAATCCAACATGTATTAATATGCCTTGATTAAGAAAAGCCAACGCTCTAAGCACGTTTTAAGATTTTAATTGAGCAATATATATTTTAGTGACACTTTTTAAAAACGTTTTATTTGTATTCATTTTTCCGTTTTGAAATCGTTTCAGATATTTTGATTTTTTTTTTAAAGGATTTTCTCATGACCCAAATGACCTTGTCCAATGGCACACCATTATTCATTGTTCCAATGGTTGGAAAACATAACATAATAACTCATTTATCATGTCTGTGTACCATATGATTTTCTACCATAAAAGAGAAGATATATATTCTTGTTACAAACATCCAGTGACTCGCCAAAAATCTCTGATGAGGATGACTGCTGAACAAAAAAAGGAGAAATTGTCTGTTGTAAAAAAAACGGCATTAAAATTAGAGTGATCTCGCTCTCCCCCTAGTGGATGTGCCAGAGTACAGCCTGACGGAGGAATTCTGTCGAAAGCATTTCCTGACGGGGCTGTTGCTACGGGAACTGGGGCTGGCCCTGCAGGATGAGCAGGATCTGCGTCATTTAGCTCTGGCCAGTCTGAAAAATCTGATGGCCAAACACTCACTGGACCCCCGCTACGCCACCAAGGTAATGTCATCTTGACTGATTTATCCCCTTTCTAATCCACACTCTAACACACACCTTTACACCCCCCCCCCCCCCCACTCCCTTTCATGGTCTTTCTGGATCGAGCTTTCCCTATCCATTGTCCCAGTCTTGGCCATTATGACCTGAGGTGAGTGTATATGAAATGGTGAGTTACTGGGTTTTGCCTTCATGACATACACTGCATTTCTTACTGCAAAGGTCAACAAACATGGTTTTTTATAAAACATGTTGTCATGTTTTGTCCATTTTTAAGCATGTTACCTCAGCGGGATTGTCAGCAAAATGCTGGTGGAGAGCAGAGGGCAAATATTTGGAGAAGGGAGGACAGAGCAGCAGGAAGCTATTATAGTTTGCCCTCTCCACCCCTGTGGGTGTATGAGTCATGTTTTAAGAGACCAGAGCATGTGTGTGTGTGTGTGTGTGTGTGAGCGTGAGTGTGTGCATTTCTATGTGTTTTTTTTGTGCATGTGTGTTTGTGTGTGTGTGCGTGTGTGTTTTTGTGCATATTTGTGTGTGTGTGTGTGTGTGTGTGTGTTTGTGTGTGTTTTTGTGCATATTTGTGTGTGTCTATGTGTGTGTGTGTGCATGTGTGTGTTTGTGTGTGTGTCAGAGATAGAGAGAGAGGCCGAAGGGAATGGGAGGAGAGAACTGGTGCTGAGTTGAGAACACTCTGAATGATCGCCCAAAGATTAAGGCTCTGCCAAAGCCAACACTGTATAAAGCTGTGTGTGTGTGTGTGTGTGTATCAACATTTTCTCTGTTTCCTTTTCCCTGTCTCCCTTAATATTGCTCACAAAGTAAGTTACCCTTTCATAATGCAAACCAATGTGGCTTCATCACTCTCTGTCTGTCTCTCTCCCTCTCTCTCTCTCTCTCTCGTCTGGACGTCTGTGTCACATATGTGTATAGGAGAAGCAGGCGCGGATTGCCTCTCTCTACCTGCCTCTGTATGGCCTCATTCTGGACAACATGCCACGTTTCTTCCTCAGAGATCTCTTCCACATTTACCTTCCCTCCAGTGACCAGGTAACCAACACTCTCAACCTCCGCAGTTTCCTCCGAGCCTCACTCAGAATAGCTCAACAACAGGGCACCACTGAGTGGGGAAAAAAAAAAAAAAAACGACTCAAGCCTTAACAATCCATATCCGTCTCAGAACTGGAAATAAAATTAGCTGTCACTCCGACATCGCCCCAAAACGTCTCATTTTGACGGCGGTTATATTTAATCCAGGCCTCAGACTCTCTTGAGGAAAGTTTTCCAGACGCACCTCCTGAAACACGCTTCATTCTGATCCATTTCTCAAACTCTAGCCAGTTTGACACTGAATAGAGTTGTCTCTTTTCCCTGGTTTGGTATGAAACTTTGTTCTCTTGGCTGAGACGTGTTGTGCTGAGCTTTGCTCTGGGTTTACAGGGTTCTAGAGATGACGTGAGCGTGGGAGGGGGCGTGGCCACAGGTCAGGTCCCCCACATACTTCGCCATGGTAACTCTGTGGATGCCTCCTTCTCCAAAGAGGTGCTCAACTCCATCACAGGTACAGAACCATATGTGTGAGTGTGTGTGTGTGTGTGTGTGTGTGCGTGCGCACGGACATTATTGTGTGTTCGTATGTATGTACGTTGGTATAAATAACTGCTTCACCTGACTCTCTGTGTCTTCTCTAATTTTCTTAGCCTTTTCATCCTTAGCCATCTCCACGGCGAATCACACTGACTCACGTGGCTCTCTGATCAGCATTGAATCCAATCCCAGCAACAGTGACAGGAACAGTGAGAAGATGGATGGATGTGAAAAGGTGAGACCCCCCCCCCCCCCCCCCAAAAAAAGTATTGTCTCCCTCTGTCTTTTTTTGTCTCTCTCTCTCTTTTTCTTTTTCCCCAAAAATGAAAAGTAAAAAATCTAATCAAAAAAGCAAAAATTCAATTTCATTTTGTGATTCCAACAACAAAATAATTTAGAGGAGTATCGCTCATAATGGTAATGAATCCTCAGAGAGGTCTACGACAATTTTCTTGGGGTGTTGTCTGTTGGTGTAACCTCAATGCACATTTTAAATGTAAAGTACAATAACATTGGGTTTTTTTCCAATCCCAGTTTGCCAGACCGCAGTCTCTTATTGGCTACGGCTCACGTTTCGATAAACTGGACCAGGCAGAGACTCGCAGCTTGCTCATGTGTTTCCTTCACATCATGAAGACCATATCAGAGGGTGAGTCTTCAGGGCCTGCCCTGGTCAGGTCCAGTACATGACTGCCAACAGCTGTCCTCTAGAGTCCACATCAATCCACTATAGTAAACCACATGGGCTACTATCTACGTTAGCACACTGTAACTTCCCACAATCCTCCTGCACCCTCTGTGGTTAACTATACTCATCTACTGTCCTCTCCAATTCACAGTAAAGCAGCACTTTCACGACATTCTGCTTTTATTGACCATAATCCACTGCTCTTCACTGCAGGAGCCTAAAGCCTATTACAACTCCCTTCAGAATAACATATTTTTACTCTGTAATTTCCTATAATGCTCTTGAGCGATGATGTTCACGTTGAGTCCTGGAGACACTTAGAGAAATGATTAGGACTTCAGCTGAAGCTGAAAGCAGCAGGGTGCATAGTCCATAAGGTTAGCTCTGATAAACACTGCTTTAAAGGGATCTTCATAACTCAAATACTGTATAGCACTGGCTGTTTAAAAGGAGGTAGCTTGGGAACTCAGTGTTGGATACGACCTTGCGCTGTTGAGTGCTTTAAGTGACGATAATGCTGGTTTTCTCTGGCCTTCCAGATGTCTTGCTCTCCTACTGGCACCGTGCGGTCCATCAGGAAATCTCTGACTTCTTCAATATTCTAGAGTGAGTAACCCCCTTCTTCCGTGTGATAGATGGGTAACGGATTGTTTGTGTGCGTGCGTGCGTGTGTGTGTGTACACCTGTGTGTGTGTGTGTGTGTGTGTGTGTGTGTGTGTGTGTGTATTTATCGGTCTACTCTGCCAGACAAACAATAATTAAAAAGAGATCATGTAGATTTGTGCTCACACATGGACACACACACATATAAACAAACACAGAGAGAGAGGGGGGGGGGGGGGAGAGCAGTCCTTTATGTGTGTTACTTACAAACTAATCCCTCGACATTTCCACAGGCTGTGTCTGCAGCACTTCAGATTTCTGGGAAAGCGTCAGATAGCCAGGTAAGTTTTTGCTGTGTCATTGTTCAACACTGTTTTTAGTGTGTATGGTGTGTGTATGCGTGCATGTGCGTGTGTGTGGGCGCCGGTATATGCGTATACAAAGCTATGAAGAGTGTCCAACGGGATCTCTTCCAGCTGTCTCCCAGTTTGCATTTCTCATGGAGAAGGAGACAGAGAGGGAAGGAGGGAGAGCACTGTAAGTGAGAAAGAAATAGGCAGAGGGATTTCGGAACTCTTGCCAAGCTTGGAAAAAGAAGAAAGAGAGGGAGAGAGAGAGAGAGAGAGAGGGAGAGAGAGATCCCCTGCTGTCTGGACCGAGGGGCTAGAGGGAGGAGGAGGAGGGTGCGGGGGAACTTTTTGATTCATAGCACGTACGCGCAAATACACACACGCATACGCATACACACACGCACACTCACGCACACACACATATGCTTTTCACATATGAAGATTTTCACATAGCCAGCAGACACTGAGGGATACAGTTGTCTGTGAACTGCTTGTTTGTGTTTGTTCATTCTGTTCTTTGGATTCTTCATCAGCTGCACAGAACTCCACAGTCAATGTCATTAGTCTGGCACCTCAAAGATCAACAGTAGGAACAGAAATACAGAGGAGAGAGAGAGAGAGAGAGAGAGCGAGAGAGAGCAAAACAGAGACAGAAAGAGTTAGAGAGAATTTCTGCAGATTAATGTATCATCACAATATCATATAAAACAGAAATCTTTCAACTACACCCATTTCAATGCATCAAAAAAAAAAAGCTAATTCATTACCACTGGCTGCACTGTTTCCCAAGGTCTCTCATGGCTTTGAAGTCATTCAATTCAAACAGTAATTTTGATTTAATAAGACATTTAAGAACTGGCCCAGCTTTCAGACCAGGCCTCTCCTCCGTTCTGTTCCTCCCCATCAGGTTGGAATGATCCAAAAGAAAAATTCATTTATTATTATTTATTCTTATATTGCTGAACTATATTTAAAAATAAGAATGGAGCCATGGATGTTAAACAACTCTCTGAGCAGATGAAACTATGACAACAGTCTTTTTACAGTCCAAACAGTGAAATATGCTTTTCTTCTGATCATAGTGCGCACATTGCTGCAAAAGAAAATTGCTGTGGGATTTTAAACAGATGCGAAAGCATCAATAGAAGCTGGCCTATATAAAGCTCGCCGCTGGAGATAAGCACAGTACAGCCAGATAAGAGGTGACGAGAGCGTGTGTTCAGTAGGCCAAACTCAGCCTAGTCTGTAGCGTTCAGACGTTTGATTGCCCTCCTAACACAGGGAAGCTCTGTGAGGACACCTCTGGCCTCCGGTCATGTTTCACGAACTACCAGCTTCGAACTACCAGTAAACAGTTCTCAGGAGCCTTTTTCCTATTTTTAGGTCTGGTCCCCGCACTCTCCTTAAAGTGTCAAACTGTCCCCGCTCTTAAAAAGGGCACAAAAACCAAAGTGTAGCCTCTTTAGTGTCCGTCAGGAATAAAGCTCTTGTTATTCAGTGAGGAGTGACATTGAAAGAGTCTCTCTGTGTCAGGCATTTGGATCTAAGCAGCTTTCTCATCAGAAACTGGAAACAAAATGTAAGCCCTTTGCTTGTTCGGTATGTTGGACCTTGCACCACCGCCACCTTTTCTGAATCGGAATAACATGAGCCAAGTAAACCCCCAAGTATTTTATCCTGTTTGACTTTCTTCTCCATGTTAAACTGCCAGGTTTTGCCCCCCCACCCCCCCTCCAAACATTGCTTTCCCCACACACTCGGTCTTTAAGCAACAAAGTATCACTCTGTCACTAGTTTATTTGTGATTTGGCACTGCTTAAATATGTTTAGCTGTAATAAACATGGGCAAGCCTTGCCAAATCACAGGCCCCTCTCTCTCTCTCTCTCGCGTGTGCCCTGACGCGCTGCCAGGGATGTTTGTTTATTCATATACGTCCAGAAATCACATAAGTCATGCAATTTAGTGCTTAGTTCATTTAATGTCAGGCCTTCATTAGGGAAGTGTGTATTTCTGAATGAATGCTCTTCAATGTGTCATTCTCTGTGCAATGCAATTCTCCCCGCTATGAAAAGTCACTCCTTAGGGCCATTCAGTTTTATTCAAAGAGAGAGCGAGAGACAGAGAGAGAGAGAGAGAGAGAAGGGGAGAGAAAGAAAAACTGGTTTGGCAAGTCTGATAAAAGAGTGTTTTTTCCTCAGTCTGTCTGTCTGTCTCTCTCTCTCTCTCTCTCTCTCTCTCTCTCTCTCTTTAGCTAATTAAATTAGCTCCCATATCCTCTTGCTCTGAATGAGTGGGATTATTTCTCTTTTTTGTGTCTGCCAACAAAAGGCAGAGATGGCAGGCTGTAGTACTATGTCAGGCATTAGCAGAATAAAGACCATCGGGTTTCTCAAACGACACCAAGGCCACTGCTTAACATGCATTTCTAATACCAGCCAGAGAAGGATTAGCATACTCTACCCCCCCCCTCCTCTCTCTCCCTCTCTTTCACTTCCTCCATCTCTCTCTCTCTCTCTCTCTCTGTCTCTCTCCCCGTCTCTTGGAGGTATGAAAATGAGGGCTTTGATGCTAGGCTTCGGTCTGTATGGGTTTTATTTTTGAAGTGAGGCAGTGACTTTTGCTCAGCATCCTCTACTGTTTGAAGGTTACTCTGAGACTTACTCCAAGAGCATATTCTGTTCCAAAGGAAGCTGCTCTTTTTGCTCTCTCTCTCTCTCTCTCTCTCTCTCTCTCTCTCTCTCTCTCTCTCTCTCTCTCTCTCTCTCCCCCTCTCTGCCTCTCTCTCTCTCTCTCTCTCTCTCTCTCTCTCCCTCTCTGCCTCTGTCTCTCTCTCTCTTTCTCTCTCTCTCTCCCTCTCCCTCTCCCTCTTTCTCTCTCTCTCTCTGTCTCCCCCTCTCTGCCTCTGTCTCTCTTTCTCTCTCTCTCTCCTTCTGTCTCTGCCTCTGTCTCTCTCCCTCTCCCTCTCCCTCTCTCTCTCTCTCTCTCTCTCTCTCTGTCTCTCTGCCTGTCTCTCTCTCTCTCTCTCGTTTTACCTCTGTGAACTGTACATGTTTCCAGCAGAGTGATATATGTTCCTTCATAAGGCAGAGACAGTACGTAATATCTACATGACACAGTAATGATACTGAACGATACAGAGGATAGAATTATACGCTACGTTTCATCCACATACAGTTTCAATGTGGTATATATTTCATATGTATCACATGCAGCTGTTGTTCTGATCTAGTCCATGTACCGACTTTACGCGCATCAGTTTATCTCCACTATGCTTGAGTCAGACTTCACTCTGTTATACACGTCTACGAGCGGAGCCCTGACATTAATCAGTATACAGTATGTCCGTATGTGTGTACACGCACGCGTGTGTGCGTGTGTTAAATGTCCTCTGTTCTCTTCTCTTTCCACTATGCATGTTATTCACTCATTTATTGACCAGTTAATGGCCCCCTCTCTCTCTTTTTCTATCTCTCTTTCTCTCTCTCTTTTTCTCTCTCTCTCTCTTTCTCTCTCCCATTTTTCTCACTAATGTAGTCTATTGACTGATCCGTTTTTTTGTTTTTTTTTTCCTGCCTGTTTCATGTGTGAGAAAGCGTGATGCAACAAATGTAATACTGCTACGTCCTGACTCACACTCACACATTTTCCATCAGCCGCTCATAAAGGATCCACTGTCAGCTCTTAGTGACTACATTAAGCACATTTATTACTTTCTTTGTTTATAGCTTCCATATGTACACATGGTATCGTTTTTATTATCAGATCTGATGCTGAATTACCTGTGAGTTTCACATAAAGTGGTCTTGCAATATTTCATACTCTTATGGTGTATTATGTAGATGATCTACAGAGTTATGTAACCGTATACTGGTTATTATTGCTCATAATGTTTGGCAAAAGTCCCAGAGGAAATCAGTCCTTCCTTAACTTGGTTTCGTTCTTTACTGAGTATAATGTATTTTTATCGTATTGCCTCATATCAAGTGTATTGCCTCGCTGTATTGTGTTACGTGTGTGTTTTTATGTGTTTGTATTTTTTTCGTGTGTGTGTGTGTGTGTGTGTGCGTGTGTGTGCAAATACCCTGCGTTGTTTTGCTTTCTTTCATTTTCTTCTCATACACTCAGTCATTTGTTTCTGTACTCATTCTTTTCATCCCTCCTTCTGCACACTGCAACTTTCTCTTATAAACACGCGTTACTGCCTCAGACGCTCACTGAAACCATATCTAGACCTTTACGAAACGTAGCCTCCAAACGAACGCTCAACACATTAGACATCACATAAGGCACTTAACCCCTCCATTCTATAAGCTAACATCTGTTAATGCTTCAGCCTAACGTTAAATGAACGTCAAATTAACCAACCTCGAACCTGATCTTGCCTGCACTTGGTTGCTTGAGTCTCAGCTCTTCGTCCGACAGTCCGGCCCCGCCCCTTTGCTGCGGTATCAATGGGGATGAGGGGGATAAAGAGTGTGGGGAAAACTGATGATAATGATAATGATAGTGATAACGAGGAATGTTGGGGCGTGTCTTAACCCTGCTGTCATTGGCTCCGTTGTACACAGGAAGCTAGCGGCCGCCCTAAAGCTGGCGCAAGCCACGCAGAACAATGGCACCCTGAAAGGTTCTAACACATCCTCCCAGTCTTCCACAGGGCTCCTCCCACAATGGTAAACACTCCACAGCCCGCAACCAATAGCAGCTTCTTTAACAATGATATATACGCTTTATACGGTAGTACAATCATTTCCCTTACAGTCATAGCAGAAGACCACAGTTATGTTTTTATGAATAGAATTGGGAATGGTGAAACGTGTTTTATGTTGTAATATGAGCTATTTAGACACTGAGAGGGAATATGTACCACTGTCTAGTTCTTACATACACACGCATACACACACACACACACACACACACACACACACACACACACATGCAGACCATGTGTCCTTGTGGTAGTCAGAAGTTCATCATTTTTCATCGTAGTTGTCACCATTGTGTTGAAGAAGGCCCAGAAGTGTGTCCCATGACACAGTGTGGCTGCCATTTTGTCTAACCAACACATCCCTTACTGTTTTGTCTTATGTGTAGTGTGTTTTGGTTTTTTTGTGAATGACAAGTCTCTTGTCTTCTTTATTCTCCCTTTGTGGAAATGAAACCCTGATATGAAAAGTTATCTAATATCCTAAGTCTATAACCCTTGTCAATACTGTCACAAGAGCGTAGGAAATGATTAAGACAAAAGCACAAAATGAAAAGAATCGGTACCGTTTAAAATCAGTATTGGACTTTTTTTATCTTTTCTTCACACACTGAGGTGTAGCACACACATTCAATAGAACTGAGAGGAGTCTATGAAATGAAAGTGATTTGTAATGAAATGCCTTCTCCTGTTAAACGCATTACACAACGTTGCCTCTTCCTCCTCATCCTTACCTTACCCAGGATGCTGTCAAGCCAAGATGGGCACAGACATGCTCGTTCCCAGACCATGCCCATCATTAGGGGCAAGAACGCTCTGACCAACCCCAAACTGCTGCAGATGATGGAGACAGGTAATGCCACAGCCAGCATGAACACTAAATCAGACCCCAGTGTTCAGTCTTTTCCTTCAACACTGCCTGTCCCACAATACCCTTAACACGGTCTGTAAGAATTTAAGCTGATGAGGAAATAACTGAATTGATTCACCTGTGTGTGTGTGTGTGTATGTGTGTGTGTGTGTGTGTGTGTGCGTGTGTGCGCGCGTGCATGTGTCTGGGTGTACGTGTGTGTGTGTGTGTGTGTGTGTTTATGTGTGTGTCAGATGGAAACGTTCCTGAGGGAGACACCTTGAGCCCGGCTGACATTGAGGCTAATCTGTCCACTGAAGTAGCCCTTACAGTGCTGGATGTATTAGGACTCTTTGTTCATCACCATAAGGTCAGTACTGACCCACTCTCTTGCATGTAAATGTCAGTAAGTGTGTAATGAAGGTGAAAAAAAAACCAGATGAAATCTTTTTAGGGAAAGCAATGACTGTACAAGAATAGCTGGGCTGAAATTTCATTTTGAGGCATGCTGCTGAAAATGAAATCAAATCAATCTGACTGAGCCCTATGCTAATCATATACTGCCCCCTGGTGGAAAGTGAAGTGAATGATGATGGTTTCCAAACGAAGTATCAGTACGGTCAAATTACTGTTGACATAATGAGTGTATTTGGATGTTTTGGATGTGTGTGTGTGTGTGTTTCATAATGCCTGACGTGTACTGCGTTTTCTCTCTTTCAGAAACAGCTACAGCAGGATGAAGGCCAGAACCCTCTGATGAAGAAAGTGTTTGACACGTACCTGCTCTTCTTCCAGATTAATCAGTCCACCACCACTCTCAGACATGTCTTTGCCGCCCTACGACTCTTCATTCAGAAGGTAACAATACGCTGCCTTCGCCAAGGCACCCAGTCACACTGCCTGTGCCGGAAGACATTTTGTGAAGCTTGTACTGCTGCTCCTCAGAACTGAAATTCAGCCTTTACTTCAGACACCGTTTTCTCTGAAAATCTTTTCCTGTTCCTTGAGGGCTTCACTTCCTCCACCAATTTGTTGGTTTTTTTTATATTCTCCTCTCTCTCTCTCTGTCTGTTTCTCTCTGTTTCCAGTTCCCCTCGGTGTTTTTCCAGGGAAAAGCAGACATGTGTGGCTGTCTGTGTTATGAGATTCTAAAGTGCTGTAACCATCGCTCCAGCTCCACTCAGACCGAGGCCTCCGCCCTTCTCTACTTCTTCATGAGAAAAAACTTTGAGTTCACCAAGGGCAAATCTATCGTCCGCTCCCATCTGCAGGTCTGTGTGTGTGTGTGTGTTTGTGTGTGTTTCAATATATTCAGCAGAAGGCTAGGTTTGTTTTAGTATAGCATGTCTTCCATCGTGAATTCTACAATAAAAAATCTTCAGTAACCATCCTTTTACGGGACCCCTGCATACAGACTTTCATTCAGAAATACATTTATATGCTTGAATCACCTTTTAAAATAACTGTCCATGATCCCTGTTTTATGAGGCCATTCATCATCTGTTTCACCTCACTGATTGGCTTTGCAAATGCATGTCACATATTTCATGCCGATTGGCTAAGTGCCAAGGTGAGACCAAGGCTCCTCCAGCTGTCAGCTTGGCCGTGGACCAGCATTCGGACGGCTCATGCACTTCTGTAGTTGTGTCTTCTCCCTTTAGAAGAGAAAACTGACAAACTACAGAGCCCCCCTCCCCCCAAAAAAGAGATGAGAAAACCAAACAATCCTTTCACACAGCCTGTTTCTGTCAGACTTTGTAAATGGTTATTAATTCATTCCCTTTTTTTCCCCCTACTCCTCTGTTCCTGTAGCTCATTAAGGCAGTTAGCCAGCTGATTGCAGATGCGGGAATTGGTGGCTCGCGCTTCCAACAGTCCCTGGCTATTATCAACAACTTCGCCAATGGTGATGCTCCGCTCAAAGTAAGAATCTCGTCCTGCTCCAACACTCCAGACATAAACCTAGCCATTGGCTGACACTCGCTCAGTCATATGCGTAATACACGTCCATACATGTTACATTATATATTACATACGTTACATTCGTCTGTCGTGTTATGTGGTGTCAGAAGTGGGATTTCTGCTCTGTCTCCTTAGAGCACATCCTTCCCGGCGGAGGTGAAGGACCTTACGAAGCGGATCCGCACGGTTCTGATGGCCACGTCTCAGATGAAGGAGCACGAGAAGGACCCGGAGATGCTGGTGGACCTGCAGTACAGCCTGGCTAACTCCTACGCCAGTACACCTGAGCTCAGACGCACCTGGCTGGAGAGCATGGCCAAGATCCACGTCCGCAACGGAGACCTGTCAGAGGTATGGCTCTTTATCCTCGATGGGTAAATAAGGACTTAGACAAGATAAGACAAATAGGCACTAAAATGGCACTAAAAAATATTGAAACATTTTATTTAATTTCTAAATCTAGGTTAGGATATTATCTCACTGTGTTATGTGAGCAGCCTAACCAAATGGCTATTGTCGAGAAAAGACAAGTTTTTTTTTTGTTTTCACTCAGATGTTTATCTCACTCAAGCATCTGCCTAAATTTTCCACCCTGTTCTCTGTTCCAGGCCGCCATGTGCTATATCCACATCTCTGCCCTCATAGCAGAGTCACTGAAGAGGAGAGGTGAGCGCCCCCTGCTGTCCGTAAACGTTTCCGCATCTGCATAGTGCCTGCCACATCGCTCTTTCTCGCTGTTTGTGTTTACGTGCCTACACGTGCGTGTTGTCGCGTCCGCTCGATTTCGATCGCTCGGCTAACGTTGCAGACGCGTGCTGGGCGAGCTTGCTTGGGTGTGCTGGTTAGTTAGTGCTGGCTGTTTTTCTGCCGCTCCGCGTCCTACTCTACTGGGTGCCTTTTACTAGCAGAGAGACAAACAAGATTACACCCTGGTATCTATGTTTTTTTCTCTCTGTTGTTTCCCTTATGGATTGTTGTCAATAACATAGTTGTTGTTGTTTTTAACATATCACCTTTCGATATTGTGATATGCTTTTAACTGATCCGTACTAAGTAGGATGCAATGTAAATTTAGTTCTCAGTATAGAGATATGAAGAAAACAGATCACAACTGTAAACAAGCTTTTAAAGTAAATTAGATGTATAAAGGGAAAAGATTTCTTAATGAAGAGTAATCTTCAGAAAACAGATCCTAATTAAATGATATTCTGTTATCTTATTTAGCAGTGCAGTCAATGCAGTCGTCCGCATGTAACTGTACAATATGTTTGATTTTTATGTGTTTTTTCTATACTTACACCGATTTGCTGTGATATGGTAGAGTGTGTGTGTTGCTGTAGCTGGGTGTTGGTCTGTAGCATCTCAGTTTACCAGCATGTGCATGACTAAGCATGAGATGTATGGCTGTCCAAGAGCATTCTCTCTCTCTCTTTCTCTCTCTCTCTCTCTCTCTCTCTCTCTCTCTTTCTCTCTCTCTCTCTGTCTGTCTTTGTCTCTCTCTCTCTCTCCCTCTCTCTCTCTCTCTCTCTCTCTCTGCCTGTGGCGTTGTGTAGCATGTGTTTGTGGCATGCGCTCATACGTAGAGCTGAGAGCTGAAAGGCAAGTCTGTAGAAGAAGTTTGAAATGTGTTTTATTTTTAAACGAATCTCCTACACCTTTACAACCACAGGTTACTGGAAGCCTGACAAGGCCAGGATGTCAGCAGTAGGCACGGAGGAGGCCAATGTAATTAACTGTAGCCCCTTACTAACCCCACAAGACGGAGAAAGTGAGTGCCCCTCTGCCACGCCCCGCTGCTTCCCCCCAAAGGATGACCATGGTGCACTAGTTACTGGTTATACTGGAGTGAATATTGCTCATGGTTGAAGCAGGTCTTACCATGTCTTTTCTGTAGGTCAGAGAGGGTAATGTTGTAAGCTGACTCTATAGAGTGAGGTCGTTTATGGTCTTTAGAGCCATTCCTTTGGGGGTTGTGCTTCATAGAATTTTCCAGAAAAAATCATAGATGAATAAATTCTCTTTTTTTAATGTAAGCAGACATATTATCATTGTTTTTGCTCATATTTTGGTTGACTGCATAAGGCATTGGATTTATCTCCTACAGACAGGTACCTCCACAGACACTCTCTTTACTGCACTTGTGTAAACTATATCTATAAATCACTCTTTTAATAGCTTTTTCAAAAAAGAAAAAGCTATGTGCACCTTTGTTTCTGTTTTGTTTAGTTTGATATTGTTCACATTGTGGTCCAGAGGATGTGTTAGTTGATGTGAATAGGTGTGTGTGTGTGTGTGTGTGTGTCTGGCTCTGTGTTTGTGAGAGAAGGTATGCCCACCAAGACACTGAATCACTGTTCTGTCCACTGGCCCCAGTTCACTGTGCTGTAATACTTGTGTTTGGCTACAGTAAGATTACTGCATGTCTCTGTGACTCACACTGTCACAGTGTCAGTGGTGTTGCTCCATGTTAATGTAACACAGTTATTAGTTCAGTTACACTTTGTGAGCTGATTAAAGAAGAGAATGGATAAATGAAGAATGAAGTCATTAAATAGTAATGATAGTGCAAATGGTGATGGTAATACATTTTTTACCTTTCCTTTCAAAAAGTAGCCATAGTCATAGTGTATTAAAATGTAAAAACATGAAATGAGGATAAAAACAGCTTACGAAACGAATAAATAAATGAATGAGTAGTTGGAGGGAAGGATGGATGGATGGATGGATGGATGGATGGATGGATGGATGGATGGATGGAAGGCTAAAGAACTGTGTTGATGAATGAATGTAAAGTTTGCCCGTTAATGAACATTAGTGTAGAGACGTGATGTGCTGTTCTCTCTCCCTCCGTGTGAATGCTCAGCTTCTTTCTGCATGGGCTGGGCTGCATTCATGAACATCTCACCCAACGTGAAGGAAGAAGGAGCCATGAAAGAGGACACAGGCACGCAAGACACTCCTTACACAGAGGTAATTACCTACTCATCCCAGGTCCAATTAGGACTTCTTTTCTACTCCACCAATTAATCACAGGAGCTTAATGAATTATGCATTCTTCATTGAGTCGTTCATTCCATCACTCTCTTTCTCTCTCTCTCTCTCTCTCTCTCTCTCTGGTATGTAGGACACACTGGTGGAGCAGTTGGAACTCTGTGTAGATTACCTATGGAAATCGGAGAGATACGAGCTTATTGCAGATATCAACAAACCCGTCATCGCTGTCTTTGAGAAGAGACGAGACTTCAAGGTGAATTGATTTTACTGAAAAGAAAAAAAAAACAGATATACTATGTACTTTTTGCTTTCCGTTACTGTACAAATTTCCCAATGCGGACATGAACTCGTATATTTTCCAATGTTTCCACAGCGCTTGTCTGAGTTGTACTACGACATCCACCGCTCCTACCTGAAGGTCACAGAGGTCGTGAACTCCGAGAAGAGGCTCTTTGGCCGATATTACCGCGTCGCTTTCTACGGACAGGTGAGAGAAATACCACTTCACACATACACCATAATTATTAATGGTCGTGTTTGTGTGTTAGTTTGACAGAAAACATGTTATGGATGTATATCCACACGCTCCACCAGCACATTGCTGTGAACAGGCGTATTCTAAGGTGAATTATTAGTGTTTCTTTAATGTTCGATGATGTTTTTTGTCGAAGTAGTTCTGGAGCGGTGCTGTTCACAGTGAATGAGAGAACAGTGATGCAGTGTTTCAGCAGAGCTGGAAAAAATGTACGCTTTCAAAGCGCCAATGACGTGTCAAACGCCAGAGGGAAAAAAAAAAAGAGGAGTTTCTGTGTCTGTTAGGAGAGACAGTTCCACTGGTCGTTTTTATCGGGCTTTTTTAAAGAAAAAAAAAAAAATACCCCTCAGCCTCTCTCAGTCTCTTTAATTGCTCCGTCTGTTCTTTTCTTCTTTCGGTGATCTATGTCAGGCCGCGGTAAGTTTTCTTTTCTTTCGTTCAATTTCAGTTTCCAGGCTCCCCCTTCCCCCCCTCTTTTTTCCCACTTTCTAAATCCCTTAACTCCTCTAACCTCCCTTTAAACGGCATAGCTAATGACCGTCTACACCTCAGCGTATACATATCAATACATGTTCTTGTATGATATGCTATACCTCCTTCTCTTGGCCCCTACAGATTCCTTAAATATGAGATGAACCTATAGAAATAGGCGACAGGCAGAATCCTATTTTTTTTTGGCCAAATTCAGTCAACTAATCCTCATCGTAATCAGAGAAGTGTCCTAAAGGTTTGATCTTAACCTTTTCATTGTCCTGGTCTTTGATCTGTGGTGCTTTCAGAACGGCTGCTGTGACATCAATAATGAAACGGTGTAATAATGTTAGCTTGTAACGGGGAGGTTTGTTTTAACAGCCAGCTTTTGTGTCGGCTTACCTCGCTTTAATGAAGTGTGGTCCATTATGAGGTCAGAATAGAGTGAGGCATACACACACGCGTGCACACACACACACACACACACACACTCACACAAACATGTCTCCTTATGTCTTTCTCTCTGCTACCACTTGAGGACACTGTAGATAAGGTCTTGAAGACAACACCAAAGCTGCACATCTAACTCAGCAATGCACACACACACACACACACACACACACACACACACGCACACACACGTACATAGACACGGAGTGATTTTGGGTTTGTGTGTTCGTCAGGGCTTTTTTGAGGAGGAGGAGAGTAAAGAGTTCATCTATAAGGAGCCCAAGCTGACAGGCCTCTCCGAGATCTCCCAGAGACTCCTCAAACTCTACTCCGACAAGTTTGGAGCCGACAATGTCAAGATGATCCAGGACTCCAACAAAGTGAGTCTTACGCTCCTCTTTCTTTCTCATTCCATCTTTCTCTACCTCCTTCCATCTCTCTTCTAATCCTGCCTTTCTCTCACTGTCTTTTCTCATTCTAGCATCAGAGTTTTATTCCGTTTCTTCTACCTCACTGTAGACTCTTTGAAGATTACTCGCTAATGCTTTGCTGTTTTTTTGCTCAGGTCAATCCCAAAGATTTGGACCCCAGGTTTGCGTACATTCAGGTAACGTACGTGGTACCCTACTTCGACGAGAAAGAACAACAGGAGAAGAAGACGGACTTTGAGCATCATCACAACATCAGTCGCTTTGTCTTTGAGACGCCCTTCACGCTGTCTGGGAAGAAACACGGGGACGTGGAGGAGCAATGCAAGAGACGAACCATACTGACCAGTAAGTCAAACATGGACCAGTCAAGCCCTCTGTAATCCGTCAGTCTCTACTGGTCAGGTAACGGGCAGTTAGAATTACATTTCTCTCTCTCTCTCCCTTTCTCTCTCTCTGTCTCTCTCTCTCTCTCTCTCTCTCTGTCTCTCTCTCTCTGTTTCTCTGTCTCTCTCAGCGAGCTCTTCCTTCCCGTATCTGAAGAAGCGTATTCAGGTGGTGGAACAGCAGAGCACAGAGATGAACCCCATTGAGGTGGCTATCGATGAAATGAGTCGGAAAGTTTCTGAACTCAACCAGCTCTGCAGTATGGATGAGGTCGACATGATCCGTCTTCAGCTCAAACTGCAGGGCAGCGTCAGCGTCAAGGCACGGACACACACACACACACACATACATGCACACGCACCAACACACACACACACACACACAATCCATCGTCTGTAATTGCTCCCTCACTGTACTGAAAATGATACAGGCCATCAGATGACCTGACCATGTGGTTCCTCTCTCCAGGTGAATGCAGGGCCCATGGCTTACGCCCGAGCCTTCCTGGAGGAAAAGAATGCCAAAAAATACCCCGACAACCAAGTCAAACTCCTCAAGGAAATATTCAGGTACTCGTCTCACTGATTTTCTGTTTTTATTCTCCCTCCACGTGTTTTCTTCCTCTTCTACCCTGTGTCCTTCATTCTTCCTTTCCCTTTTCTCATCCACACTGGTATGACAAGCACTACAAACAGTGTGACCGACCATCAGCCTCTAAACAGCCCCAACCAAACAAACAGATGCCCACAAACCATCAGTCTACCCAGTGTCCTCTCACTTTGCACACTGATCACAGGCTTTGAGTCAGACAGATTCTAAAGGACGTCTCTCTCCCTTTCTCTTCTCTCTGTCTCTCTCTCTCTCTCTCTCTCTCTTTCTGTTTGCGGTGGGGTTGCAGGCGCTTTGCGGAGGCATGCGGCCAGGCTCTGGATGTGAATGAGAGGCTGATAAAGGAGGATCAGCTGGAGTATCAGGAGGAGATGAGAGCGCACTACAGGGACATGTTGACTGAGCTCTCTGCCATCATGAACGAGCAGGTAAGCAGGCAGCACAAAACACTGTTTCGCACACAAACACACACACACTCTCACACATACGCACACAACGCATACGCACGCGCATCACGCATACGCACACAAATGCACGCACGCACGCGCACGCACACACACACACACCCCACACTCACACACAAGGCAACGGCTTGCAGTTTAGGTCATACTTCATCTATCTGACATTATGAATAAGAATTTATGTGTTCTGTTTTTCTGTGTCATCCCCTGTCTGCTCTGCTCGTAGAAATGACATCATTTTTTTGTCATGTGTTACAACACAATGGTGTCTTTTGTTCAAAGGCATGTGTGTGCACATTTTGTGTGAGTATATGTATGTGTGTGGTAGGGTTTTTGTGGGGATGGCTATGAATCTGTTTTTTTGTTTTTTTTACCACACTTGTTTGCTTATATTTCCTCTTCCTGGTCCTCTACATGCCTTCTTTATGAAGTGTCTTTTTTTCTCAGCCCAGCCATTCTTTTGACCTGTCATTCTCTGACACGCACAATAAACATGACCACAGATCAAATAGTTCTCTTTTCTCATTTGTCTGTGTGTGTGTGTGTGTGTTGTCTCTTTGTCTCCTCATTCATGTCTGTCTCTGTGGCCTCAGCTCTCTTATAGCAAACACTCCTCCAGTATCAACACCTCCCTTTCTCCCACCTCACTCTCTGCCACAGCAGCAAAATCTGGTATGTCTCATCTTCGGCCAATCACTGCCCTTCAGATATTCTCCAACCAATGGCCTTTCTCCTGTTTTCTCTGTTTGTTTGCTCAGTCTGCTTTTGGAAGACTTTAAGCTATGGTCTTCTGTGCTGCACCAGTCTGTTGTGCTTGCCGTTATCATTAGCTTTTATTATTATTTTCAGTTCATAACTTAGCATTGTTCTGCTATTTTAGGTCATATTGTATTCACTATATTATATGACTTTGCTCTTCTCACATTATGGTAAATTATTTTTCATTTTGCCGAACACCACACTGATTATAAGTAGTACTGAGTGGATGTTCTGGTACGATAAAAAGTTTGCAGTTAGCAGAGAGCACATAGATAATTATGAAATCCTATTGATACTACTATTTCAGTTTCAATAAGCCCCTCCCACAGTGTTTTAAGGCCCCTCCCACATTGTGTTTCAAGCTCCTCCCACATTGTGTCTGCTGACATGGTTCATCAAACCGCCTCTGTTTCTTTCTAACCTTCACAGATCCCTCATACAAAACAGCCAGGAACGGACCGATCCAGCGCCTGCTGATTAGCCAGTAAGGAATGCTGAAAACTGCCAATATCCTCCAGGACATTTGACATTTGGCCCAAAAAAGCGGCTGCCAAATCCCCATTTCAGTGTTAATGTCAATATGAGAGAGCGTAAGCTTAGAAACTGTGACTTTGTGTGAACTGGAAAAAAAAAAAAAGGGAAGCTGATGGAAAAATTTCAGAGGTTTTTTTGGAACTGTCAGTGTCAAAGTTTGCAGCCCCGCGGATGAACCAGGATTCTGCACTGATCTGCATTTTGATTTTGAAGGCAGTGTCCTTATGTGCACTCCCCTGATTCCTGCAGTCTCCTACACACACACATACACACACACACACGCACACACACACACACATAGTCTCACACTCACATGCAGTATGCCTTCTCTCCTAGACCCTGTCCCTCTAGAAAACAGTGACCTTAATTAGCTTGGGGTGTGTTCAACTAAGCAGTTGTTGTTGTTTTTTTTTCTCGTGGTAAGTTTTTCAGTACTGCAACTATAGGTGAAACTTTTAAGGATACTTTGAGACTGTTTTAGAAATTTTAAGGGCATAATTATCTTTTTTTCATTACATGTACTACAAATAGTCTTGTTGAACACACCTCTAGTTCTTGTATGAATGTAGAACAGTTCCACGTTACCACATTGTATCCTAACATTTTGAAAGTCCCAGCTTATAGATTTTGCAAAAGGAAAATTGCTGTTTTATACCATTTTTACGACTGATAATGTGTTGTTATTATTTCATGTACTGTTTTAAATTGTAAATAAGAATAATTAATATTTAAAATGTTTCTTTTTATATAAAAATATATAAAACAATATATGAAATTTTGTTAGATAAATTAAAAAAAAAAAGATTGAATGAACTAAAATTTTATGTATAACATTCAAATAAAATTTGTTAATGTCCATAAATGAGACCAGAAAACCTTTTCTCCGAACACAATTTTGAACAAAGAGAAACACCATTCAAATAACGGCCATTATCTAAATGGTGTCTTTCTTTAGAGTGAACTACAGATAAACACAGGGTGCAACAATGAAATTAAACATGAATTATACATAACTTACATATAACTTGAGATTTGTCAGTAATTCTGTGTAATTTAACTTAAACATAAAAGTATAAGTAATGGTTTCCCACAATGGTACAGTTACTAAAGGATTTAGTAGAGCAGAGACAGACTGTGACAGATTATGCTAGTCGTTCCATTCATACATTCATTTTTGTCTGAACTGCTCCTTTGAAAAACACCATTGACTCAAAACAAGATATTTTAGGATGATTATATGAGCTTCATTTAAGATAAAAAGGCACAGCATTTTGTAGGTTTAGTTTAAAACCTCGCCTTTTCCTGGTAACAAACTATTTACATCTGGCCATCCAGCGATCTAATGATGGCTAGACTTCTTAATTAGATAAGTATGAAATTAATTTTACGAAATCTATTAGCGGAGAGAAACCTTGGTACTTTACCAAAACCACTCTTCCCAAAACAGAGCTAGACAGACCACAGAATCACTCATTTCAATACTAAACATCATTTGCATTCATATTATCTAAAGCAACTTTTTTTTTTTTTTTTTTTACCATTTTGGTAATGAGAAGCTTTGCCAGTCGCAATTACCCAGCTGTGTGCGGTTAATTTCCTACTGCGTCCTTTTGTGAGACGACACGGCGTGGTAATTATAGATAATTGCTGAGCTCTTCACCCGCTCAGTGAAAAGATGTGTGTGAAGTGGTAACGCGTGATCAGAGTCTTCCTTTATATGATCTGTCAGAGCCTTTGGGAAACGAGGAAACAAAGGCCTTTTTTACTTTGGAGCTCCTATCTGACGATCCCTCAGCAAAAAAAAAAAAAAAAAAAACAACAACAAAAAAAACCAACACAGACTCGTCTCCGTTCTTTGAACGATTTCATCGGGGAGGTCGTGTTTTGACAGAGCGTAATTTTCGCCCCGGTCCGTGTTGTCATAGCATCGGGGTGCGTCATGATCCCGTTTATTCCAGTTGCGCCGGGAATACGCTTTTGTGGATTTTGACTTGTAGATTATGAAAATTGCGTGTTTATCATTTTCCCACAGCCACATTCACATGATATTTAAACAGAGAACAGTAATCAAACAGGCCTGTGCCAGGAGTGGCTGTAAGGAAGACGCGTGCCTTGGGCCTAAGTGCATTGTTTGAGGGTTTTGCTCGCAGTAGTCAGGGAAAGTACTAGAACTACGGAACCACCCAGCCTTCAGATAACGAGTCGTCAACATCTGTCTCTCTCTGGGACTTGGACCGACCCAACAACCCTCCGGTTTCTGGTGCGGCACCACGTCAATTTTTAAAAAAAAATACGTTCTCAAATATTCCCCATGAACATTTATGCGGAGGCTGATAAATCACCCTTCTGAGAAGTTTTGTGGAACCTGTAACAAAAGCCAGCGGTGAACTACATGCTTCAGATATACTAGCATGCAGTGACCTTACCGTAACGTGTTTTGGACATTTCTCCTTTTAACAGGAGTTGACTTGCTGACCTTTTGTCCTTCAAGAAGTGACATCATTCTGAGGTTCTTTCATTTCTGTATTGAGCAGGATACCTCAAGGAGTGCTTCACTGAAACAGTGACTTCAAAGCAGGCTTTATCAAAGGGGTCAGACTGGCTTTGATCCAAAGGCCTTTCTGACTCCAAAGGTAAAACTGAATCTACTAGGTCAGACTTGTGAGGCCCTCCATCTTTCTTAAAGAAGAAATCCATATTTTTTTTATACCGGAGAATATTTGTTCAAGCTTTGACTGTTTTCCTAATGACTGCTCCATTTCAGCTTTGGTCTTTTGTCATTTAGATGTTTCAAGGCATCTGTGGCTGTCTTCCAGCAATGCTCATAAAATCTGTGCAAATATACTCTGAGAGCAACCGGCACCAGCTTATATTCACGAACGGAACGGTGTTTCATTTTTTTTAGCCCTGAATATTTAGGCAAATATTTCTGTAAAAATCGAAATAACGAAGAAACATACTCTAACAATGCGGGAAGCAATCCAAAACGATACAAACATATGAGAAACTCATGAAAAGCAGAAAACAAGTTAAAACCTCCTTGACTGTTAAACGTGTGCTTGGTTAAAGTTCCCACAGTAATGTTTGTTGATGGGGGCTAGGGCAGAATCATGCTTATTGTCAAATGAGTTTACTTAAGCCGACAGTTGTTTACATTGGCTCACCAGCCAGACAGACAGTTTTAAATCACCTGATGTGGTTCGCTATGTACACACTTGAAAAGTAATCTGTGAGGTTTGTTCTTACAGTGCATATCATCCTCAACAGTCTACCCTATCAGTTTAAGTATAGGGCAATTCTATACCTCCACTGTCTGTCTTCCTCTCTCTCTCTCTCTCTCTCTGTCCGTGTGTGTTTCAGCTACTGTAGCAGTACGACTGCATTTGAGCACTTGGCTCTGATGAAATGTAAATGTGGAGGACTTACAAACATACATGGGCTCAAAAGTCTGTAAGTGTGGATAAATCCACCGGCGTGCTCTTCTGAAATAGGATTGAGAGAAGGAGCCTGCTGAGACTCTGATTTCCACTTCAAAGTCAGAGAGATGCAGAACAAAGTCAGTGGCCATATTCAATTAAGACTCCGAAATATAGGAGACCCCAGAGGCATCTCTCTCTCTCTCTCTCTCTCTTTCTCTCTCTCTACCGTCATCTTCCCTCTCAACTTCCCTCTCAGTTTCTCCCTCTCTCTCAAACAGCCACATACACACACACACACACACTTATTCACTCTTTCTCTCTCAATTAGTCTTTCGATTTCACACAATATATCTCTGTTGCTTTGGCAGCCAATTTATTCCCACTGTCCGTTTACGACCGGCGGCTCTGACATTCCCGTCCCGTCACTCATTTTCCAATTCACTTCTTGAATCTCTCATCACAATCAAAGCCCCATCAGTGGAAAAAAAAAAGACAAAAAAAGAAAAAAAATAAAGGAGAGGAGTGCTTGAGACAGCACCGTCAGGTCTCATTGGCACCACACTGAGGGAATCAGTAGGGGAGTTTTAATGAAGAGAGAGGTACTCCCTTTGATACACTTCTCTCTCTCTCTTCTGATCTGACTCGCACGCTTTGTCACTCTTTTCAACTCTTCCCTGACTTTTTATCTTTTCAGCCTGTCCGTTAAAATTGCCTGCGCCCGCCGTACGGATGAATGTCTGCGGATGAAGCCAGAAAGGGAAAGACCCATCTGTTTTTCAACCGTTTGAATAAATTATAGCCTCTAGAAAATGAATTCATCAACCAGAATATTTAAAAAAAAAAAAAAAAAAAAAACAGTCCTCTATAACTGAATGCGTCAGTCTTTTATTAAATGTTTTATAATCACTGGGACGTAGAGTGCGTGATAGAGTAATGAAATATGTGGTAGATAAAAAATAAGTCAATCTTAGTCTTTATCGCTAGTTTTATATTCTCCAGTATTTTTGATACAGCTCTGTGAGATTCAGTACATTAAGATCAGCCCACTCTAGGTAGCAAATCAAGGTTATGAAGTGTTTCCTCAGGGTTTCTGCCATGTTATAACTACATTTGCCCTGGAGGTGTAAACCTATAGTGTAGTCTATCCTAAACTCTTTTTCCATCTCACTGGTATAATTACAGCCCGTGGAGAAGATGGGAACAGAGTACCTCTTTATTAATTCATGCTAAACCCTGTGCAGCAGAACCTCACATAGAAACAGGTTAAGTGGACCCAACATCAACAAAAACAATGCACATGGTCTTTGTGTACACGGGCTGTGCAACTGCTGCACCTTCTCTTTAGGTTTGTGTTTACATGTATGCACGTGATCATGGTCTGCATTCACGTCAGTATGTATGACTACATTTGATGAAAGTTTTGATGAAATATTATAAAGATATTATGTATGTATAGAGGGGTATGACACTCTGCCTTAATTATAAAGTTCTGTGAGCCATCTTTAGTCGGGTGAGGAGGGGAACAGAGGAAGGGGACGAAATCTACACACATACTGATCCCCCAAACTTACCCCACTCCCATACACTCCTCTCCAACTATGGGCCTCATAGCATGAGGGTGATAGAGTTTCTATCCCACACAGACAGACTCATGCATGATTCACACTCATTGAGACACAGGGGGGAGAATCAAGTTGCTCCCTGTGCCAACAGCACCGTGGCCTGGATTCAACACACACGCACAGTTAGCCATGGTAGCACCAAAACAGTGATGGCACTGGAATGTATGATTTATTTTCACCTTTTTAAAATAATATTTATGCACTTTTGATGACACTGAGGAGATGGTCTGAAACCTCTTACCCTAAAAGGAAATAATAATTAAATAAAAACAAAACAAAACAGAGCAAACTGAACAATCATAATTGCAGTGTAATCTAACTTTAATGACTGCAGTTTTAATATAATCTGCACTTATCACAATTACATGTTCAACAGAATTGAATAGAATCAGTATGTTAATAAAACCCCAATTCAAATACTGTCTACAATTAACAGTCACTATTGAAACACAAATAAACCAATAAGCTAATTACGCAGAGTGTTCCAAGTGCTCCCTGTTCCAAGTGCTCTAAGGCTTTGTTGTGCAATATAGAGACAGTATTTATACAAGCCTAAAAATTAACAATCTGAGTCTAACACTACACCACCGATAGGCCTGTGAAGTTTTTGCTGGCAATACATTATTCATACCTCCAAATATAAATTAATATGTCATAATAGTACGCCACCCACACTCCTAAAAGACAGGTTGGCGGCGATGATCACATGACCATTCAACTTTTATCTTGGCTGATGTATTCACTGCATATGTATGTCAGGGTAATTTGATGTAATTTTCTCCATTGAGGGTTTAGTTGGGCCCTTTTGTTTGATGTTTATTTGTGGAGGTGTGTTTATTGTGTGAATCAAAAGACACTGATTCTTTCGGGGGATTTATTAACATGTGTCTGCAGTGTCATAGCTCTGCAAGGCTCTTCACTGTGGTTTCACGGTCTAGCGTCAGATTGTGTGTTCCGCGGATAAGATCACATTGTTATTGGCTATGAAGGAGAAAGCCCCTCTCCAGTGATTTTATAGAGGACATGACTGCATAAAAAACAAAGTAATATTCACTCAGTGTCATACAAAATTTTATTCTCACTCGTAGTAATATTTAGACCAATATATTTACATTTAGCTTTAGACCAACAGTTTTCTTAATTGATTGACCATGTCTCTTTGAAACAATATTCACAAGAAAAAAAAAAATTATGTAAAAACATAAATGTGTTTGACTGAACGCAGAATGCAGAATACATGACAAGAAGCTTCAGATACATGGAACAAAAATAAATGCATCCATTAAAAACAGCTGTATATAGCAAACACTTCAAAATGGCACAAGAGATCAACAGGTCAAAATGACATATTTTATAGTGCATTGGTACCATATTACAGCAAATACTTTTTCATATTTATGTTGCCACATCAAGTCCAGTCTATGCCGTGTGTTGGGACTCATGCTATCACAGGCAGTAGAATTTACTGGTCTGCTAAAGACATTGCTGTTTTGTTTGATTTGGTTCGATACATTATGAACATTACGTATATTATGAGTTGTATATTATATGTTATTTTGTTTTTCTTTCAGTCCACGTATAAATATACGTAAAAGGCTGTACGTAACTATGTTACAGATCAGACTCGGAGACAGGTATGTTTGCAGGAGACAGATTTGTTTGTGTCTGTGTTTTGTAGCAGCTGGATTATTTGTTGTGGCACCTGAGGATTGTTCGGTTATTGTCATAGTGTCGCGACAGAGTGCTTTTCATGAGGCCGTGAAAGAGGATGAGAAATGAGAGGAAGAGTGTAGGCTTGATGAGTCAGGCGTTCTCTGGTGACCTGCACTTCTAAGGACAGGAACAATAAAACCAGGGACAGCGGTGACAACACTGATGCGTGGACCGTGTGCGTGCCAAAAGATCCAGGAAGTGTCTGTTTAATTATTTATACGTCAGAGAAATTAACCCAAGCCATTTTGCTTATAATTTCCTAAAGTGGATGAACCACAAATAATCATCTTATAACATGTGAAATCCTCTTGTCAGAAGTTAATCCGCTGCATGGATTGCTCACAAATAATAACGCTCCATGTATCCAGCAAAACATATGTGCTGCCCTGTTCATCCTTATTAAAAACACATTAAATTGAATTAGAAATCTGTTCGATTTGAGTTTGTATGGAATGCTTTAATACCATCCTGTCCTGATGTTCAGACCTCTACAACTGGTGACATGTCGACCATTGTTTACTTTGTTTCTAAATCAGTCACCCCAACTGTGTGACCGATGTACAGTATCGCATCGCGTAACAACGGCGCTTGATACTTTTACAGATGAACAGATGAAATATAGGCTGCATCGAGAACATTTTAGGACACATGCGCGCTGAGATGTTGCTCTGGAGTTTTCTGAACACAACTACTGTTTGGGGGGAAAAAAACAGCAAAGCACATTGTTTTCAACAGCTTATTTTGCCCTTCTGATTTATTGTTGCTTTACGTTGACTGAGTTAATAAATTATTGATAAGCTCGAGGAGGTGAGACTGCGCATCGTTTGTCTTGTCTGCCTCTCCGAAAATTTGATGAACTTTTCTTTTCATGGGGATCCAAAATAAATGATGATCAGACCTAATTTACTTGTCATGTATCCCCTCAGTCTGATAGCTACAAGAATGCTGCGTCTCTATGGTTCGTTCTAAACAAAGCAAGTCCTGAAACTATACACCTGTCGGCCGTTAATAAAACATCGCTATGTGTCCCGAAGGGCCGATCACCCGAACCCTTCCAGCTGTATAAGTGGTGAAAGGCGACATAATCTCCCCGGGACAAGATCTCGACTGAGATTGAAAGATACAAACACAGAGAGCCAGGACAAGGGGGAGGCAAGTGGACGGGGCTCCGTGTTAAAACCGTTCTCAAGCGCGCTGCACTCGCATGAGTTATAGCAGGAGAGTGGGATCAACAGACACTACTGGAAGACTTTCAGTACCATGGATAGCAGCCGGAGCCTTGCGCAGGTCATCTTCGAAATGCAGAATGAAATCAAGAAGTTGGAATTAGAAAACAAAACACTTCGTGGAGAACTACACTGCACGCCCTCGCCTTCTGAACATGCAGAGCAGAATGCGTTGGCACCGGAGATCCAACAGAGAGATGAATCGCTCGATTCTTTGGCCCATGCTAGTTTAAGGCGAAACGTATCTGCACCTGCACTTGAGGGGCAATACAAAGGTAAAAATTTGTTTGGAGGTGACCGTACTGCAGGCTTTTAAACGGTTTATTTTTAAACGGTTTAAACGGTTTATGGAAATGATGCATATTCAGAAGAGATTAACTAATTGAATTCAATTTAGCCACCAGTCCTGTTTTAAATGAGCATATCGTAAAAGCCACGCGACTAAGTACGTATGCTATTTGTTACCTTGAGTAACTATGTGCAAATTCATGTCTGTTGACAAACACATATGATTTAACTGAGGTTCTGCCTTTCGTGTCCTTTAGAAAACATTATAATGACTGTCCGGAGGTATTCCATATCCTCCAACACGCTGAACGCCTCCCGTAAGAGAGAAAACCTGAGCAAGCCACAGAGGGATAGCGAGGCTTCGGCAGAGAGCAACAGTAAATGGGCCAGACTACATGACAGTGTTCATGGACGTCCGTCCAGCACTTTCAGTAACCAGGTTACAGAGGACCATAACAGCGTCAAAGAAAGACTAAGCAACAGGCGCTCCCTCCAGGAGTATGTCAACAAAAACAGGTGAGTGTCGCGTAATAGAATATATAAAAGCTAATGACACAACTGAGATATGCTTTAATAAGACCAAATGGGATGTAGCCTATAAAAAGCTTCCTAAATATCCATAATTTGTTTTAAAAGGTTAATAGTTTTGGTTAGTGTTGCTAAATCCTCTTATATGAAAAATTTGTTATCTTTTTACTAACTTTTTACATTGTAGGGCCAAAGTCAAGACTGTCACCTTTCTTCTACCTGTGGACGACATTTACACCAACAGACCTGTTTTAGGCAGTTGTTTGCCTGACCGGAGCTCAAGTCTCAACGTGATAGCGGAAAAAGACTCCTGAACTGAAAACACGCAGGCTACAAAGAGAATGTTGTATCCCTGTACGAGTGAAAATAAGGCAGGGAGAGATGAATGGGATGGTGGCAAAGCTAAGGAGTTGGTCAGGTTGATTTAACTCCCTCGCTTGGCTGGCAGCTTTGTATTTTTTAGGTCAGCCTGACGCCTGATTGTTATCATACCTGACCTCCACGTAGTGACTCCGATTACAGATTTTGTTTCGAACGTCCATCCGGGCGCAGCAACTCTACTCTGCTCACGGTCTTGCTCCATGCGCCGTCAACTCCAGCCTCCCGCGAGTATCGGATATCCAGCGGATTGCCCTAGTGTCAAATCCTGACGAGACCATGCGGACACCGCAGGTGACGACCGCTGAATGATACTTAGGTATCACTGGCAGGTGATGGCATCCAGAACTATAAATCAGAGACATTACTTATTCACGTTTGCTTGTTTCTTCGAGGCTCGCATCTCTAAGAAATTAAATTACAGCTTGGCCTACTTGTCCATCTTCTTCAACGATACTGTGGCTATTTGTTCTTTAAGTTGGTTAGAATAAAATTTATTTAGAAAAGTGCTTTTGAAAACTGCAGTGTCCTGTTTTAGCTGAGACTGGTGTGATTAGTTTAAAAAACAGGCTACATATGGGCTTAAACTAAACCTGGATGGAGTAAAAGTGTGTAAAGAAAAAACCCAAGAAACACATTCAAGATGCACTGAACTCATTTTACTGTTTTAATTTAACATATTAAATTAGAAGTGACCAACATTTTTAAGTCAATTTGTCAAAATATGTAGTCAGTCATTACAGTCTGAACAAACATTTAAACAGAAATCATCAGGACAGCAAATGGACACCAAGTATGAGCACGAAATATGTTTGTTCAATCACAAATACACAAATACACTATTACATACATTACACTGAAGCAGAATATTCCTGAATATTTGCTGTGCAGTCTGAAATAAATTTCAGAATGTAGATTCCATTACTGTATTCCCAAGTTTGTGCAATACGAAAAGTGGAGTTTGCCTCGTAAAAACGTATTTCGTAACATATGCCAGAAGGTCTCAGACCCTTTTCTTATGTTTTGCCTTTTGTTTCAGCAAAGAGCAGGAGTTCATGCTTAATGTCTCTATTCCTTGGAGACTGTATCAACAATATTGCCCCCCCCCCCCCCCCATATACAATGTACACATGTGCTTGACTCATTCTCCAGTGCATCTGACTGGATGGAATAATACAAGGAAAACTGCTACATTTGAAGTCACTGTTCAGTACCATCAACATTATCGGTAAGCTGAAAGTAGTGACAATCGTCTCCGTAGCGCTAGGTAACCTTTTCAGACACTACGGCAGTCTTTGATAATCAGATAATCAGCTGCTGAGCATACAGCATTGTACATGTATCACTGGGATAGAGTGTCACAGAGGGCAAGTTAATCTTTTCAGAGTCCGCCGAAAAGAATCCGCGTTCACGCCACAATTCAAAGCAGGGAGCAGAATCCACTCCTAATGCGCTTGTGCCGACTAGGAACAGGGAGCTGAGACTCCGTAACCTCACGGGATGCTATCTCTCCCATCAGCTTATACTCGTCATCCTCTGAGCGTTTTTCACTGTGCAGACTTCCATAACTCGCAGAGTCCCGAGGTTTACCTGTCAGTCAGAACAACCCAGATCTATATGAACTAGTAGTAATAGAAGTTTTTTTTTTAAATGTAAACTTTAATAATTGTTACCATTTTCACATCTCAAGATATAGCTGAAGAGATAATCAAGCCAGTCTTATAGGATGTCCTGATCAAAAAAAGTATATTAAACAACGGTTCTATATATTTTCCACAAATTCATGTAGGAGGCTGAATGCAAATGTTGGATGAAAAAGTTATGAAAATGAAATTAACTACGTATCAGAGGCTTATTACTAACAGGGCAATATTTTCTTTTAATTTTGTAATTTAACCCTAATACATGAAAGGAAGACAGCACTACCTGTCAAATTGTTAGCACTTGGCTGGGATTCAGTGAACTGGGCAGGAGGTCTGTTGTCAGTTAAACTGTCTCCGTATCTCATGGGTACTGTAGGACGGCTGTCTTCACTCTGTATTCTTTGAATGGCTAGAGATATAGAGATATCACAGAGAGATCAAAATACAAAAAGGGGAGAGAGAGACCGAGAGAGAGAGAGAGAGAGAAAGAGACAGAGACAAAGAGACAAAGAGAGAGGAAGAAAGAGAGAGATAGAGCAAAAAACATAAGACGTGGATATTTGTGAGGAAAAAAGAGAAGGAGAGTTTGTTTGTGAAGCAGCTGATGAAAGAGAGCAATTGAAGAATAGGGAGAGGAAATACAAATAGAGTAGGTATTCAGTAAAGTACATTTGTTCAAATAGCAACCACATAACTGAATAAAGGGATTCATATATTTTTCTTAATGAAAAATGCTCTTAGGTAGAAAGAGAAGAGAAAAAAAGGCACAATGATAAATTCTGATAGCGTAAAAAACAGGAAGCTCTGAACAAGGAGCCACTTCACTGGCCTTCCCTCACTGAAGTCAGACAGAAATGTCGGGCATCATTCAGAAATGAAAAGTCCGTCTGATTCTGTCTTGTTTTCAGCAAGCAAGTCTGTTATTCTGTCATTCTGTCGTCATGCGTTATGCATTACAGGAAGTTCCTCAGCCCTTGCATAAACAGCCTATGGGTAACCACATCTGCTACTGCACCAAAATTTGACTCAGTCACTCTTCAAACAGATTTACAATCCCTTATGTCTCATTCACTCAGATAATAACCGAAAGACTTTCATGGCCATTCTATTCAAACCAGATCGCCTGAGATCGCCCTCAAACGGCAGCGTAAGCCTGAGTGTCGCAGACAGTGCAGATGGTGCATGGATTAAAATAAACTGACAAGGATGACAACAGAGCATAACAGAACAGTTTTATAACAGAAGATTATGTGCCAGGTCATTAGTTTTATCTGACCCTGTTTAGGTTTAAATTGCATGGTTAGGCTGATGATTAGTATTAGATGTTGAACAGTATTCATAAAATTAATTTGGGCCTAAGGAAGCAAATGTAGGATATTTATCACCATACATTTATATGTTCGTTTCATGCTTAATACAAAAACATCCAGTGCTTTAGCTGCCAATTCATTTTGTCTGTAATCCCCCACTGTGGAATCAAACCAAAAATTCACAGTATTTCAGCCTGTCCTCTTAGTCTCCAATCCATTTGAGATTAGGGCATGCTTAATCTCTTCATTTCATACTCATGACTGTAAATAGAGGGTATTTAATCACTGAACCCAGTCAGAACGCAGGCACACCTGGTACACCGGGCCTGTAGCGGGCTGGCTCAGCGCCGGCATCACGGCTGGACTGGACCGACTCTCGACCCGAGTCGGCCTCTCGGACAGAGCGACCCATAATCTGGCTCTCTGTGGCCCTCAGGTTCCTCCGAAGAAAATAAGTATGCATCTTCCCTTTTCCCTTCACCTCAATCTCCCCTCTCTCCTCCATCTCAAAGCCCTTGTCCCTCAAAGCCCTGTGAAAAAAGGTAGAGGGTTCATTTTGCTTGGAATTTTCACAGAATTTGTGACATTTTTTTGTGTCTCAAAACTGAAACTAAATAAGTAATTAAAAAAATATATTTTCAGACGTGTTACAAGCCAGACGCCACTGAAATGATCATATTTGAAATCTGAGCATACAATGTTATATTTTATATATGCTGCATTCTTTCTAGCTATGACACGTTAATTCAAACAGTCCATAAGAAATAGTCTCTTAAAGGTGCCCCATTAAAAAAGATGTTGGATTCTGAATTCTAAAGACATGTTCATACTCACTCGTAGGCAGTTGGGCTGAGATGTATTTTGTCAGGGAGTCCATGACTCTCCATACGGGAGGCTGTGTTAACCGTGTCTCCAAACAAACAGTAGCGCGGCATCTTCTCCCCCACCACACCAGCCAACACAGGTCCACAATGCAAGCCCACCCTGATCTGGAACACAGCGGAACCAACACAGGTAAAAAACAAACAAACATACAAGTACATTATCTAAACAAAACTCATCAAATCAAGTGTTACCACACAGGATTTGGTTGGTGTTAATATATGATAACGTTGCTAGCAGAAGTAACAGGCTTAGAAGTCAGAATTCAAAGCTTTGTTCCCACTCGGTTGAGCAGACCTGAGGTTTACCTGAATGGGACCGCCTGTGACAGGGTTGGTAACTTCTTTAGCAGCTATAATCATGCCCAGGGCAAAGTTAGCCACACGCTCAGCATGGCTACAAACAGGAATCGGTACACCACCCACTACCATGTATGCATCACCTATTGTCTCCACCTTTGATATGTGAGCAAGGAGAGACACACCATCACTGTGTAAAAGAATGTGAAGAGATAAACTTGCACAGTTGAATGTGTGGCATAACTGTAATTTATTGCGTACTGTTTGTGATCTTTTAACTGATAAGTAGTAAAAACTTCCACCTCTGCATTTGCAGAAAAGGTTCAATCAGTTCAACACTGTAGCTAACCAAGAGAGCAACTACATTCTCCTGCATCTCAGAATGCATGTAGGCATCTAAAAGAAAAGAAAACGTTGTCTTACCTTATAAACATTGTGCACAGTGGTGAGGCGGTCGAACTTGAGGTACATGGAGTTTAGCATGAAGACAATCTGAATAGGTTCACACTCAGAGCAGATGTTAGTGAATGTCACCACATCACTGAAGAGGATGGTGCATTCCTTAAACTCTCCTACACAGAAAGAACAACTTTTCAATCAAATACTGCTGGAGTGTCATCCAAAGACACTTAATTCCTTTAGGGACACTTTGGAAGACCGTTCAGTTAAATTGGCGACTCAAATCATGGCTGCTCTTGGAAGAAGAAAAAGAACGGATTTGTGGACACATTTTAGCCATAATATAACTGAAAATAAAACACACTACAAACAATGTGGGTGCAAAATCGGTGGCAAAAATGCCACAAACCTCATTTGACTAAAATTTGACTAAAATTTGTACAGTTTTCATTGACTAAAACTAGACTAAAACTAATAATGATAAAAAGACTAAAATATGACAAAAAACGAATATGACTGACAAAATCCACTGAACGTTTTCAAATTTTTGAGTGTCTAATATTTGTTTGCAAAATAACATTTAACACATTTGTGTGTGTGAGTGTGTGTATGTGTGTGCGCACGGGTGTGTGTTTCAGTCATTGTTTGAAGTGTTTATGTTTTGCATTCTGGGCTTCAAAGAGCCATGGGTAGCTAACTATGTGGTAGTGCATCAGTAATCTGCTGCCTCTGTCTTCATTAAATATGAAACATGTTACAGCCCAGCCTGTGGAACAGTCAGGCACACTCCTTCTGATCTCTCTCCAGTCTGTCTCCACAGCACTGACAAGTGAAAGGACTGGAATCAAACTCATTTTATCAACTAAGTAGATTCCTGTTCATGCCTGACTTTTACAACAGTATATGAATACATCACAGATGATTCACCATATTAACTTTATCCTCTTTCGCTTGTTAACGTTACATTTGTGCATCACTTTGGAGGCCAACATTTTCACTCTCTCTCCCTCTCATCACTGCATCCAACTGTCCTCTCCTCCTTTTTATTCACCTGCCTCCACTCTCTTGCCCTCCTTCAGCTGGTTGGCCACGTGTTTAGGGAGCATGGCATAGAGGAGGTTCTCTGTCTTCTGCTTCTCCTCCTCTAGGTGCTGAGAAAGGTGACGGAGCTGCTCCTTCTTGCGCTCCAGCTGGTTTGAAAGCTCTATCTCTGCCAGTCTCTGCTGGTTGAGCAAGATAAGGTCACGGGTGGCATCGTGGGGAGCGATGTCTGACAGATGCATGTGCCGCTCCTCCAGCTCCAGCAGGCTGCGCAGCAGAGGGGAGGCCTGGTACAGCATACACTGCAGAGAGTCCATCCACAGCATCTGACCTGCCCCAGGACACAGAGAGAGGGAGAGAGAGAGAGAGAGAGAGAGAGAGAGAGAGAGAGATTATTTGATAGAGGTAAAAAGGAGGGGCAGACAAAAGATGGCACAGTTGGTTTAAACAGTTGGTTTAATTTAGAATTTCTCCATCAGGGTTTGAAGGAACTATAGGGATAAGGTGAACAGTATCCGTATTTTGCTCTATATTGAATATGGTGTGTGTGCGTGTGTTTTAAATGTTTCTGTGAGAATCTGTATTTTAAAGTGTCTGTGTGTTGAAGCATGGATGTAGGAATGCATATCTCCCTGTCTCTTTAGCATGCACCTCTCAGCTCCAACATGGGTCGGTCCTTCCAGAACTCGGGCATCATGTCACGGCGTGTCCGCAGCACGAAATGGCTGTTGATGAACTTCCTAATGCTGGAGATAGTGAAGGTAACCTCTGGGTGCTGGATAGTGAAATACTCATCTAAATGGATGTTCATGGTCTGAAGCCCAGGGACAATCTTCTGGATTGTCACCCCTGCCTGCCTCACCCGCAACTGAACGAAAAGCATCCACAATATATGTTTCCAAGGAATTTTCTTTAATGCTCTACATTTTTAAAATTCGTTACCAACGATTGCTTGAATAGTAAACAAACTCATTGTGTTCCATGTAAGTATCTCATAAAACTGTTTCACTTACTTTCTGATCAAAGACAATATGGAAAGGGAAAGCATTGCAGAACGTCTTTAAGTCGATGCAGATGTTGTCAGGGTAAACAGGTTCAAATCCCCTCAAGAGTTTGCCTAAACAGAGTGAAAATGAATCAGAATGGAAAACCTTAAACTTGGCTCTTAGTTTTGGGCTTTTTGCCATTCAGATATTTTTTTTATTGTTTTAAAATCTGAACATAAGTAGTAGTTCAGATGAAATACATACAAAATGAAAATTTACATGCACTCTATATTACCCTTTCCCAGTCTGACCAAGCCTCTCACAGTTTCCCAGTGGTTTCGACCTTGATGCCTCTTCTGCAGTGAACTTACTTCCTACAGGGTGAATGGATACAACAACAACAACAACATCAACAACAAACTATACTGAAGTTATAACTTCACATAATGCTGCACGGTTCTCAAAACACCAAAAAATATCTCCTGTAGATCATCACTGAGGACTTGATTTGTTTTGGTTCAGCTCAGCTATTATTTTTTATCATGTTAACGGAAAGTGTTGGATGAGATATGAAGTATAGCAATTTGCAATCCTTTTTACCTCTGTGTTTGGGTGAATTGCGTTGCGTCTGCAACCCCTGGCTAGATTGCGCTGAGTCGGTGATGAAATAGATTTGAGGCAGACTTTATCGGAGGGGGCTGGTTTCTGGGTAATGAGGAAAACAATGTGTTCTTTCTTTCCCGTCCTCTCCACCTCCTCAATCTGGTTCACAATCTCCATGTTTAATTTGCTGTTGAAGAAATCTTTTGCCACAGCTCCAATAATGCCTAAGGAAGTCACCGTGAACAGTTCCTCATGTTAATTACACACATTATGTCTGGGAATAAAGGGAATGTTATGACAAATCGTATAAAGTGTAAGGCTCCGCTCCTGCAGGTTTGGGTTTGTGTTCAGTACGCGGTATCTTTTCTCATCAGCAACTTCATCTCTTTTTCATGGGGCTTGAGCCACGTGTTAGCCATTAGCTGTTGAGAATTCAAAAATCTAAGAGGGTCACTCCTCTGGCAAAACCATATGGGTTAAATTGAATCCAATTCTTAAAGGTGCCGTTCAGTTTTGACCAAACTTTGGATATCTACTCAGCAACAGCGGTAGTAATAGTAGTGGGGGTTATCATTAGAAGTGGGCAAATAGTAAAAGCAATAGTAAATGCAACAACAAAACTAATTTACGGCCAAAACTCATTTTTGGTCTAGACTGCACAGCAAGTATGGTATGCGAGCTTGCTCACCAGGGACAATATGACAGAGTCCCCTGCGATCTGAGTAGTAGTGTAGAAGCATTGTGTCATCACTGTTCTTCTCCACACGGAAAGACGGTGCATTCATTTCCTGCAATAAAATCAGTCTCTCAACACCCACACGCTTATTAAAAACATACATTATTCGAAAATACTGTAAATGAAATTAGAATGAGGAATAAACATATGCATTGTCATGCTAACTCTGTTTCAGTGTGGGATCTCCTTAAAACCCTCTAAAAATCTACATGTGTTGTACTTAGGTATATTTGATGAAAGGAAACAATATTTGTTTTTATCTCATTGTGTTTAATGTTGTTGACTACAAATCAGTTTATAAAACTGTGAAAAGGAAGGAAGAAGTGTATTTTCCTTTAGTGGTTCATCTCGCAGCCCATTATTCATTTTCCACCCAAAGAGATCATATTAAACATGGTCTTTGATTGAAATTCTCCTTGAGAACCACACATCTGAATATTAATGACTATTCCCACACCTGTGGGCAGATTTCTCACTGTACCTTATAGGAGAGAGAGAGGTAGCCATGGAGCGCATCCAGATTCTCAATGAACTCAAACAAGGTTCCCCCCAGAGTTCGTAACATGTGGTCATATCCAGATCTTTTACAAAACTCAAAGAAATACTCCCCAAATTGTCTCAGCACCACATCTGGTTCAACATCTTTGAACAAACAAATTCACACATAAATGTTACACAAATATTCATATAAATATAAACAGAGATAAAAACATAAATAAACACACAAAAAGCAATCAAATAATACAAACCATTCACATGTAGTTTTGTCATCATTTGATTTTGTGTTGTTCTGTAACTGGTATAATTATGGTGGGTAATAACAAAAGTGATTGTATGGCTAGTTATCTGTTTTTAACAAGTGCTATGTCAAGGCATCAAAACATGTCAAAGTAATGTAACATTTACTATATTTATTTATATATCATTCTTTCATTATTAAAGATATTTCAAAACATTTCTAACAATTTCTTTGAGCAACTTTTTTCCTTGTTTAGTTTTTTATTTCTTTTTCTTTCTTTCTTTTTTCTTTTCTTTTTTTTTTTTTACCCAAGAGCTTGCAAGCCTCTGTCACCAGCCGCATAGTGATATCATCTTTGTACACTTCATAGGTCATAAAAGTATCTTGAACTCCTGCTTCGTCTCTGTAAAAGCAAACATATGAAAAAAAAAACATACAAACTAACCAACATGTTTATAATCAATTTGGAGGTGGAGAAATGAGTCTGCGACGTACATTTTAATCCATTCCACGGCCATCAACGCCACCTCTAGGATAACGTGTGCATCCATTAAAAGAGCAATCAATTTAAGCCAAGAGTGTAAAACTGACCTACAGAATAGTTACCTGAGTTTCTCCCATGTTTCTTCTCCAAATTTATCAATGACCAGTGACTTCAGACACGTGTTGATAAAGCCATACTACCAAAGATGGAAAAATTGTAGAATTCAGAATGAAAACTCGCGTGATTTTAAACATTGATTTTAAACATGTTTGTACATTTGATTTGATGTACAACAACGTAAATCACACGCTATGGGACAATAACCCGATACTGATCTGCACAAAACTATTCAGACATAACCAAAAGGCTGTGGTTTTAAACAAACTGCAGTGCTTGTGGATCCGCGGGTCTTACCATTCTTTGCCCTCGTTTCCGAAATATTCTTGTTGCACACCTCAAAAAAACTGGTTTCCCGTTTTTCTCTTAACAGCTGTATGGATTAATATCATATAATCAAACACCTGCGCCATAACTCGAGTTACCGAATGATGCGCAAAATAAACAGTCCTCAAATGAACTCGCAAGGCAAATGTGTCTAGGTCTTATCCAGCGTCTTTATAAAAAAAAGGAATCAAACAAGACGATCGATTCCGCTGAATCAAGAAAAGATATTTTACATCTTCAAGCGTGAAATTCCCAATCCAGATTTGAACGATCTCCTCTGTTTGTGCAAAGGCGCGGGAAAAGAAATATTAAGCAAGAGCTGACCGGACATTCGAGGTGCTGAAATGGTTTTTGGAGTGAGAGAACCTCATCACTAGCTCTACTCCCAGTTTCAGTTTTTTATTCTCAGCAGATTGCAAACAAGAACATTGAGGTAACCACTGTCACTGAATGAACATGGTAATGCTTAAAATGGTATTTTTTATAAGGAGAAACTTATATATATATAGGTTAATGTAAATGTATGATATGGGCTATATTTGTGTTCTCCATATATGTCTGTGGACATGTAAATTAATGGGGTGTGTGTAACTGTTAGGCATTTGAGGCTACCGTCGCGGCGGGATACGAACACACACACATATACATATGTATATATATATATATATATTATCACAAAAATACAATTAGCATATTAACCGGGTCTTCTCTTGGCCAAATATTACGACAACGTCCCAAAAAGATTCACCCTCTCCATCGTGATGAAATACTGGTCTGAGCATAATCACACATTATTTTCAGTCTCTCCTCCAGATAAAATGCATGTTTGCTTGGACTCGTCCCGACAGTCCTGTGGCTGCAAACATCTAATAAAACGGGTCAGTAATGCAATAAATATGTTCAATCAAGGTTTAACCCAGTAAGCCATGTAAGGGGGAGACAGCAAAGACGTAAGTAGGACTATGTTATAAGTCTCTGAGTAGATCTTCTTGATTGATTGATTGATTGACTGACTGACTGACTGACTGATTGATTGATTGATTGATATTGCTCACAACTTCACTACATTTACTGTCGTCAGTCATTTTGCAGCTGTCTCTATACTACCCATACCGCATGTATCATAGGGGTACAAAATATTCAAGTAGTGAATCATGAAAGAGTTCGGTGTGCCCTTTGTACATAGACCCATACTAGGGAGGGGACCTGGGGAAGCAGCCAGTGGTGGGTAATTTTCAGTCAGGGCAGTTTCTATCCATTGCTACAGATTGCTTCACCACTCCCCAACATTTGAGAATGGGAATACTTTTGGTTTCAATCTTAGTGACAAAACAGTGGACGAAAACGTAGTTTGCTATGTATATGATTAAAACAAATACAAAGTGCTTTTTTGTTTAAAAAAACTGAACTGAATTAATATTTTGGGAGTTTTCAGATGAAGTCTGGAACGACCTAACGTCTTGGTTTTTGTACAAAGATAAATAACTCACCTTAATACATTTTGATTTGATTACTCATGAGCCTACAGCTGATTATATATTGTTATCGGTCCCCTCTTATTTTCAAGTAAAGGCATGAATTGAAATTTTCTATCAAAAGCCCAATTTTCTAAACTAATTTTGGAATTCTTAAAAATTTAGGAAAAACTGGAAGGTTGATAGAACTCATTTATTTATTTATTTATTTATTTATTTATTTATTTATTCATTAAAGTTTACCTAAAACTCTAACGAAAATGAATCCCTGAGATTTGTATATGATATGTGTTGGCCTCCTTCTCTCGTGCTGTTGCTGTGCTTTTCTACGTGCTATTTGTATATTGCTAAAAATCCTTCTCCATAATGTGTTCTCGCGTGATGTGCAGAGAGTAAACCGTGTTCGGTGAGATCTGCTCCTCCGCCATCATTGAGTGGATAGCCTAAGTAGCTAAAGTGAGAGGTGGCAGTGGATTGTCAACAAGTCCTAAGAGAGGGGACGCAATCTAGTAAAGAAGGTCAAGTGGAAGCTGATCAACGGCTCAGTCCCCTGTCCTTATCTCGAGAAGACTTTCATGTGAAGACAGTGAACACCGGAGACCTAGCTAAACATGCCCAATCTCAATCAAGGCGGCGCCAAGAAGGACACCAAGATGAGGATACGAGCTTTTCCTGTGAGTATTAACCGCAGACAGGACTCTTCAGTCGGTGAGCCCATTACTCGAGCGCTGGGGATTTTCCTAGGGGAGTCAGACATAGTAGGCCTGTAACGCTCTGAACAAAGTACACAAACACTAACGGTTAGAAGATGCTCCCAATATTCACATTGTGTTTACAGTATTATTACATTTGCAGTTATGAAATCATCGTGAATCTGGCCATGTGACAAATTTAATGTCGCACCTTTGTCCAGGCCCCCATGACACTTGTTTTTAGGTCAGTTTTTAACGGATGGCATCTGCTAAACTGGCTAAGTTAGCAAGGCTCAAGTTTTTAAATTACAGCAGATTGTCGGTTAACCGTGGTTTAATGCAAATGACAGAGTTAGCTATGCATTAAAAGGCTGCGTTCTTTTTGTTTTACGTTGCAGTTAATTGTGGATTGTGTTTAGGTTGTCTGTATGAACCCAACGACTTTGTTGTCGTTGATAGGCTAGAACACTGCTCTGCAAATCCGAGACTGACATTTTAGTTCTGCACGAGTTGTTTGGTAAAGGGTAGTTGGATAGTTAGTTATGACTGTATGCTTGCCTAGTTGATGTGTAGTGCCATCAAATTTCAGGTAGATACCGTAACATAAAACATAGCACCACGCATTTCATGTTTAAGTCACAGTTAACATTGCTTCAGGAGCTCCGACCAGTATTTGAAACCGCTTGTCTTATTTTGTCGCAGACTGTGCGGAAGCGTATGTTGGTATCATCAGAAGAAGCTCCAAAACAAATTATGTAGATGTAGCCACCCTTAGAAATGTGGAGAAAGTGGAGCATTGGCTAACCATGTTACCACCCATAACAGCGCTTCTGACGCCAACAATTTGAGTCAACCGAGTTAACGTTAGAATACTATTGAGCAACCCGTTATTGGGACAATAGCTGTGCACAGCTGATGCTACTTTGGCATAATTTATTTATTTCAAGAATCGTACGTGGCAGTTTGGTATTGTTATGACTTAAAGCTTGTCTGATAAGAAGGTTTGCAACCTGTATCTTGTGACAGTGAGCTTCAGTAATACCTTGCACAAATCCCATCTGAATTTCTCCAGACGCCAGTGTGATATTGATTTTGTAACTTCATTTAACATCAGATATCGGTTGTAACACCGCCTTCTCTAAGTTAATAAATCCGTATAATTTAGTGCAAAATAATTGATATGAACTGATGAAATAGTGTAAAGGCCTTACATTTGTACTTACCATTAATTTAGGACGTCAAACCATTAAAAAACTGAACCAGGCAGATATAAATGTGTGCCTGGTTTGTGTATGTTCAGCTGATACGTGAGTGGGCTCTAAAATATGAGGTCAGAATGTTTTTTTGTGATTAAACTTAGCACATAAGCATGATGCTGAAGTATTGCTTGGTATCTCGTTGCTTACTTGTATTACAAATATATGAATGTGTCTTGATGAAGTAAGAAAGTTTCTTCCAACTTCATGAATCAAAAGTAATCCAGATTTTGAAGGTTGTCATGATTTTTTTTGTTCATTTGATTATCATTATTAATATAATGTATCTCATGCTCTTAGTAATGATTGCACTTCTGCGATGGCGGTGCAGGTCAGCTCACGTTGAAGGCTTCTAAATGTTCTCCGGTTCTCTTAGTGTGATCACCCTAAAAAAAAAAACCACAGCCAGATGCTCTTGACTTAAGTGAACATTTGACTTAGGCTATACGTGGAGCAACAAGTCAGAAAACAATTGCCTGTATAGGCTGTCTCAAGGGACCAGTTGTTTCTAAGAGAAATAGGCCTGGTTTGCCCCACCCCAGTTTAATCTGCAACTGACAAGATCATGCTAGATTGAAAGGAAGTGCAGTACCTTCAGTAACTATACCAGGGCTGTCTTTGCTCAACAAGATCTTAAACAAAATTTCCCATAATTGCTAAGTTTTAATTAAAAACTGACTTACCATCAGGGTGCTGTAGGTGATGGTAGAGTTAATGAAATGAAGCTCAAAGACAGAGTTGGAAGGTTTTTTTTTTTTTTTTGGCTGTCACAATCTGAAAAGGCCAATAGAAACAAATGATCTCTGTTGATTTATGTATGCATCCTCTCCCACATTGTTCACTCAGGCTCTGTCCTCATTCATGGAACTTCATTTTGTGTAATCGCACTTGCCGCCTCTTTATCCAGTTTTCCTTTTGAGGACACTTAATTGACAGCGGCACTTGTCACAGATATGGGCAAGAGGCCACTTGTTGTCACCTCTGAAGATTGTTCTTGTTATGCTCAATTGTCTGAGAGCTGATGCAATTTTCTCAGAAACAGTTGGGGTTAAAATGGAACCAGGCATGAACACTGTCGGTTGTCTTCATTTTTTTGCATGATTTGATGATGGGTATGGAAGGAAATTTGCTATTTGTTGCATGTGAAATTGATGTATTCCATTTTATTAGTTATAATAACATCTAGTTAGTACTTGCAAACAACTTGGGCAATACATTACACAGTAATTGAAAACATTAGCGAAAGGTACACATTTATACTTGCCATTTGATAAAACATTGTTACCTATATACTTACAGAGAAAAGTAGAGTTACTTAATTTACAGTGCTACTTAACTCGGCTACACAGTAAATATCCAAAGTCTCTCTACTGCGGTCGAATGTAAATCTCAGTGTGAGCTTAGCTTATAGAGAATCAATAACGGTTCTGTGTCTCCACCCCTCTGTATAGGATATTACACTTGAATGTAGGACTGTTGCATCATAAAAATATAGAACAATGAGATACAGTATGTAATCACAACCACCCCCTTACCCCTTTTTACAGCACACGTATACAGTACCACCATTTTAGCGTCAGTGTTTTTTGTGATAATGCAAGCTTGCAACATTTTCCAGCAAATCACAATTCACTGTAACATGCTATTTGTTGTTCATTTATTTTTTAACTAAACAGATTCACTGGAACAAAATTAACAGTTCAGCATTTAGATGTTTTTTTGTCAATTGGAAAAAAATACTTGTTACCTCATGGACCGCTCTTTCCTCGCGCTCTCTTTGTATCAGCCTTTTCACTCCAAGGTACAGTTTAGCAAAACTGCATCAATAATGTGTGGATTTATTTCGTCCTTTGGAAATCAAGGTAAACTTTGGCACTGTGTTTCCCTCTTGCTCACTTACTTACTCAGTCAGTCTCTCTCTTACCCTGTCAGATGACCATGGATGAGAAGTATGTGAACAACATCTGGGACCTTCTGAAGAACGCCATCCAGGAGATCCAGAGGAAGAACAACAGTGGGCTTAGTTTTGAAGAGCTATACAGGAACGCATACACCATGGTGCTGCACAAACACGGCGAGAAGCTATACACAGGCCTACGAGAGGTCGTCACCGAACACCTCATTAACAAAGTAAGAGCCGCATCTCACGGGACCTCATTAAAACGCCACCGCTCTCAGCTTTAGGTTAAATATAGAGGGTTGAGGGCTGTATCTTTACATGGAAGCTGAATGTTACCACTCTGTCATACTTGCTTGATGTGAGTTTTCAAATGAGTTTACATGCTGTTAAATTGCTTACTAGCTGTGTCTCTTGTAAAAAAAAAAAAAAAAAGGTAGCATTAAACAAAAGTTAATCGAGTACCTCATCAGTCGTCAGCCGAAGTAGCTTCACTCACTGGCCACTTGTCTTTTGACCCTGAGTTCCCAGAGATTGGGCTTGTTCTCATTTTTGTTTTAGATGTTTCAGTAACATGCTTCAGTACAGAGACCTTGAAGTCACTTTGTGTAATAACGTCTGCTAAACGGATAAATGTAAATGTAACTTTTCCTTTATTCAACCTCTTGCCTTTTAAAGGTACGAGAAGATGTCCTCAACTCTTTAAACAATAACTTCCTCCAAACGCTAAACCAGGCCTGGAATGATCACCAGACAGCCATGGTGATGATCAGAGACATCTTAATGTACATGGTGAGTTGTTACTGCCGTACATGTTCTTATAAACGTTTCACTTTGATCAACTGATTGAAGGATTTAAAATTTTCAGTGGTTCAAATTTCGACTCAAACGGTACGTGGCATGCATGCAAAGTAAAAAGTAAAAAAAGATCTCAAGGATTATGTGAATGTTCGTTCATTTTTAAACCAAACATTTCATCTTTAACTAAATTATAGAATCCGAGCTTGTCGACGAATCCTGGTATGATTACGTCCTCAAGTTTTATGTCATCCAGCGTCTTTTGTTACTCCATCACTCTGCCCACAACCATTCAGTTGTTGACCCGGAGGTTAAAGGCGGACTGCTTCGACCGACGTGGTCGTTGTTGGTCTGGTAATGACGGTCATCTGATTCCTCTTGTCTCATAGGACCGAGTGTACGTTCAACAGAACAACGTCGAGAACGTCTACAACCTGGGTCTCATCATCTTCAGAGACCAGGTGGTCCGCTACGGCTGCATCCGGGACCACCTGAGGCAGACCTTGCTGGACATGATAGCTCGCGAGAGGAAGGGAGAGGTGGTGGACAGGTGGGGGTTTTGGGCTCCTAGTACCATGGGTCTAATGCTGCATCCTGGTGTCCTGCACAAGACTGTTGATACTGAAAACTTTCGTGTTACAGGGGCGCCATCCGTAACGCCTGTCAGATGTTAATGATCTTAGGCCTCGAAGGACGGTCAGTTTACGAGGAGGATTTTGAGGCACCATTCTTAGAGATGTCCGCTGAGTTTTTCCAGGTCTGTGAGAAGAACTGGCATTGGTTTATATTTGAACATCAGGAATTACAACTGAAATTGGCTTCTCATTAATGTTGAATATGTAAAAACCTTCGGTGACGTTTCTTTAGGACCAAAACATTATTCTGTCTTTGTGTCTTATCAGATGGAGAGTCAGAAGTTCTTAGCAGAGAACAGCGCCAGCGTGTATATAAAGAAAGTTGAGGCACGGATAAATGAGGAGATTGAACGAGTGATGCACTGTCTGGACAAATCCACAGAAGAGCCTATTGTAAAGGTGGTGGAGAGGGAACTCATCTCGAAGCACATGAAAACCATTGTGGAAATGGAGAATTCCGGACTAGTCCATATGCTCAAGAACGGAAAAACAGAGGGTACTGTCAGACTTAGAGAATCATTTGTAACAAGATTCAAGACTCCTTTTATTGTTACATCTCATCATACAAGTATAAGAGAAACAAATTCTTGGGTTTCGGCTGACATTAGATTGGGTGTCGGCTAACGTTAGACATCTGTGAACCTGCATTTGTCCTAGTCTGAGATAGTGAAGTTAGCTTTTATATCTTGGTTTGCATATGGTTTGCTTAGTTTATTAATCATATCTGCTATTTGTGTGTGTGTGTGTGTGTGCGTGTGTGTGACTGCAGATCTGGCGTGTATGTATAAACTCTTCAGCAGAGTGCCAAACGGACTGAAGACCATGTGTGAGTGTATGAGCTCATACCTGAGAGAACAGGGCAAGGCTCTGGTGTCCGAGGAGGGCGAGGGCAAAAACCCTGTCGACTACATTCAGGTATTTACAGGTTCATACTGAGTTATATGTGGGTCGTGCCTCATCGTAAGTTTCATTAAACTGGGCACTTTTTTGTATGAAAGATTTATTCGGTTTGTTACCCCAGCCCACCCATACCATACCCTCTTTCCTTTACCTGGATATACACGCTGTTTGTCACGTCGTGACATTTTTCTTTTCCATTTTCACTCTCTCTCTTTAAGGGTCTGCTGGATCTGAAGTCCCGGTTTGACCGCTTCCTGCAGGAGTCCTTTAATAATGACCGGCTGTTCAAACAGACCATCGCCGGAGATTTCGAGTTTTTCCTGAACCTGAACTCCCGCTCGCCCGAGTACCTGTCCTTGTTTATCGACGACAAACTGAAGAAAGGAGTGAAAGGAGTGAGTCAGCTCTCTCTACAGCATTTCTCTGGCTCTCCCCCCCCCTCAGGGACTCTCTTAGGTACACTGTGAGTGCGAGGATTTGGAAAGCGGAAAATCACTGCTATGGACGTTGGCTGTGGTGACCAAGCATTTTATGATGTGTCACCTCTGAGCCACTGGGCACAATGAGGACAGAGAAACTCCCTCTTTTCTTTTGTCTTATCTTCTTCCTGGTTCACTCCATCATACACACCTTGGTTTACTCCTATGAAAGCCTACCCTGATAGTACGCTGCGTCTGTCATTATATTTTGTGTTGGTGTGAAATCATAGTATCGTGTTACAGTAGAAAGCAGCTTGTCCAGCATTCATGCTTCATTGTGTGATGATCATTGCATTAATGAGGAACTGGGTTGTGATTACATCAGGAGACAGTCCCTGATACCACACCAGTTAGAATATAATGACCAAATTCATTTTAATGGCACAGCTGGTATTTATGCACTTATTTGTTCAGAATTTGCATGCCCGAGCTGTATTTTGTCATCTTAACATTCCTGCTCTTATTCTCTTTTTTTCCTCTCTCTCTCTCTCTCTCTCTCTCTTTCTTTCAATCCTTCCTCCACGTAGCTGACGGAGCAAGAGGTGGAGTCCATTCTGGACAAGGCCATGGTGCTGTTTAGGTTCATGCAGGAGAAAGACGTGTTTGAACGCTACTACAAACAGCACCTTGCCAGGAGACTTCTCACCAACAAGAGTGTGTCTGATGACTCGGAGAAAAATATGATCTCCAAACTAAAGGTGAGGGCCAGTGTGTTAATTCAGCTAAGCTGCTACGAGTACATAGCTTCAGAATTACTGCCCGTCAACAATTTTTTTTGTTTGTGTTTGTGTACTTACATGTGTTTTTCTGTGCAGACGGAGTGTGGGTGTCAGTTCACATCTAAACTGGAAGGCATGTTCAGAGACATGAGCATCTCAAACACAACCATGGACGAGTTTCGCCAGCATCTACAAACGACCGGGGTGAGAGAATACTTCATCTTCTTCTTCAGTTAGCCTACTGATATTTATTGGAAATCGAGCAATTGAATCTTCATGTGAATATCCTAAAAATATGTCTTATTGTTTATCGATTGAGGGAAACTTGAATGTCGCTAGACGATCTCTTAGATGTGTTTGAACTCTGCTCTTTACAGGTGTCTTTGGGTGGTGTTGATCTTACCGTGAGGGTCCTGACAACAGGTTACTGGCCCACACAATCAGCAACGCCCAAATGCAACATCCCACCTTCGCCAAGACACGCCTTTGAGGTCTTTAGGAGGTTTTACTTGGCCAAGCACAGTGGCAGGCAGCTCACACTACAGCACCACATGGGCTCTGCAGACCTAAACGCCACCTTCTACGGACCAATCAAAAAGGTACATGCTCTTTCATGTGTTCATACAGAGCAGTGAGCAGCAAGGCTCATGGCCAACTGCACACAAGAGACAGATCAATAACTTCTCTTTTACTGTGCATCTGATGGGTCTTTTTTGTTCGTTTATTTGTTTCTTGGTTTGTTTGGGGTTTAAGAAGTGGGGAAAATCCATTGCAGCCTAACATCTTTGTCGTTTGTAAATGAGCACTGCATTGTGACTGTGTCGAGGCCAGATGTTTTTCACACACCATTTTTTTTTCCTGACCCCTCCTTCACTTTCTTCAGGAGGATGGCTCAGACATGGGGGTTGGGGGTGCCCAGGTAACAGGCTCTAACACCAGGAAGCACATTTTACAAGTCTCCACTTTCCAGATGACCATACTCATGCTCTTCAACAACAGAGACAAGTCCACTTTTGAGGTACAGCTCCTTATCTCTAGACACTGCACATTTCAGCCCAAGCAACTATGAGATTAATAAGAACCCCTTTTTAACGATACTTCTCATAAACACGCATAAGTTTTACAGCTGATGTGTCTCCACGCTATCTTCTCCCTCACAATTCCCCTTCTGTCTTCTCTGTCTCCTTTTCTCTCTTTATCCCTCTGTCTTTCTGCCTGTCTCTCTCTCTCTCTCTCTCTCTCTCTGTAGGAGATCCAGCAGGAAACAGATATCCCAGAGCGGGAACTGGTGAGGGCGCTGCAGTCACTGGCCTGTGGAAAGCCAACCCAGCGCGTGCTCACCAAAGAACCCAAATCCAAGGAGATCGAGAACGGGCATGTGTTTACAGTCAACGATCAGTTCACTTCCAAACTGCACAGAGTAAAGATTCAGACAGGTACGCGCCTCCACTTACTGAAGGGCTTCTCTTAAGTGGATATTGAGTGTATGACACCATATGTCTGATGTTGTCTTTTGTCTCTTTGGCCTGCCTCGTCCAGTCGCCGCTAAGCAGGGCGAGTCGGATCCTGAGAGGAAAGAGACGCGTCAGAAAGTGGACGACGACAGAAAGCACGAGATTGAAGCAGCTATCGTCCGCATAATGAAGTCCAGGAAGAAGATGCAGCACAATGTACTAGTAGCAGAGGTGAGTAAGAACAGAGGCGTCTACAGAGGAACGTACAGAAAGCGATTATAGCGTGGTTCATAATAGGCAGTTCTCCATAAGACCTTGAGGGAGAGTGGGAAATTCCTTCCCCCACTGATAAAGCTGTGTGAAATATGTAACACTTCATTAGCTGATTAGCCCAACCGCTGACGTAGCTAAAGTAAATATTGGCAGTCTTATGGGTCCCAGGCTGCTATAAATCGCTTTAATTTAATTTTTTTTTTTTCTTTTTTTGTCTCCAGGTTACCCAGCAGTTGCGGGCCCGGTTCCTCCCGAGTCCTGTGGTCATTAAAAAGCGCATTGAAGGACTTATTGAGAGGGAGTACTTGGCAAGAACGCCAGAGGATCGCAAAGTGTACACATATGTAGCATAAAGGAAGAAAAAAAAAAAAGAATGAATTCAGTGAAAATCTTACAAGGAGTGCAAGAAAGAGTATTATTTCGGGACTATGTTACCGCATGAACTGGGACGACTTGTTTTTCTTTTTCTTTTTTTTCCTTTTTTTTTTAATTTCTAAAAGATACTGGGAAACACTGAGAATCAACATTTTTTTTTTCCTTCTACACACAGACTCGTTCTGAATTCTTAGTGATTCACGTAAGGCCTTCCAAAGCCTTCAAATAAGCTGGATCAGATCCAGAGCCGGGCTTATTCAGAGGGCTGCCGTCTCTATGAGAGAACTGAGTGTGAATGCACTACACTGTTACACTCCAACCTTGTAAACAAGACATAGAAACAAAAATAAAATGCACAAACACACAAAAAAAGGGGTAACTATTGGCTAACGCTGGTTGGTTCTCTGAAGACCGTTCACTTCATTACTGACAAATGCCTTCCCAGATTTTTTTGTTTGCTTGTTTGTTTGTTTGTTTGTTCTTCCCCCTTTTTTTTTTTTTTTTAAATGTCAGTGTAAATGTGTTTGTAGTCACCACGATGGTTGTACAGGTTGTCTGACTCTATTGGACATGCGTTTGTATCCGAAGGTTTTTGGGTTGGAGCAGTTTGAGGTGTTTCTAAGGGTTGCTGGTGTAGCTTCAGCGCATGCTTTTTCTGAAGATGGATGGAGTAGCACTTAGAGCTTTGGTTTCACAGACGACAAATAGGTGTTGTTCAAAATCAGAGGAACCAAGAGTTCTCAGTTAGCTCGGTAATATTAAACCAAAAGTCAAGACTATCCCAGTGGAATGTTCTTACCTTATATGTTGGATAGTCTTGACTTTTGGCTGAATATTTTTTCAGCTAGGTGAGAACTCCTGCTCCATAGTGTAATCCCCAGAGCTTGACTATATTCTGAACTGAGGTTCCCCATTCAGAGTATAGTTTGGCCCTGGAGCAGTCTTAACCCTTGTTTTGGAATTTCACCCAGAGAGTTTGAATATGATGGGGGTTTGGTTGTCTCTTTTCTTTGTTTTTATTTTATTATTATTTTTTTTTTGGTCATGTTTGGCATGGCCATTTGTAAAATTTAATTATTAGCTTTTTTGGGTAGGTTCCTTCAAATGCAGTTCAGACAAAAGAGGTTGGGTTTTTTTTTTCAGCATTACAAGAAGGAACTTCTGGAGCACCATGTTTTAATGTGTATAAATTGTAAAATAATTGTTATTGTACTCACTGCTGAAGTGGACTGTACAGGGCCTTGTTTTCAACATATTAAATGTAGAGAAAAAAAAGAAAAAAAAATCCAGAATAAATGGATTTGCTGCTTTGGGTTTGCCCTTTTGCACTGTTCCTTGTTCTCACCAACCAGAGAGGAATTCTGTATCCGCACTGTTTTAGTTTCACAATATTTGCTTTGCAAAAGAACACCCAAATAAGCATAGATTGCCTCTGCAAGAATTAATCTAAGAAGCACTTTGTAAGCAACGTCTTAAATTTTATGAACCCTAATAGCAATTTCAGATGCTATTTCTGTGGCTCCTTCAATCTTATAAAAGTTTGAACTTTATTTCTGGAAATGCATTTTTTTTACTCCTGTATGTCTCATTTGAACATTTGCAACACACACTTATTTTTCAGTATGATTCAGTACCGTTTATAACTTATGACGATCATAAGACTTGAATATGTCACAATTCCTTTGGGCTGATATGAAGAAACTACGTCGTCTTGCGTGTTTATGGTATTAAGGATTTGCTCGTGTCTGTAGTCTTAAATTAACAATCCTCCGCTTGTCAGATTCGTAATGCCAGGGATGGCACGCCATTTGTTCTTATAAATCTTTGCAGACCGTCTGGTGCTTTACCTTTTGTCCAATGGTGTGACAAAAGCCATCTGCCGTAACACAAATGCAAGTAATTCCAAGATCAGGAGCTTGGGGGTACCCTTGCCCATTTGGAGAGTCTGCTCCGTTCTGGGAAGCATTGTTTGAAATTGCATGAACAACTTCAGTTGTTTTTCTCTATTAGAGTAAGGGTTTAATTAAACTCGGCTTAACATGTCTGCAACCTCACCGTTTTAAGCATAACGGTGCCTGTCATTCATTATAGCTGAGTGACGTCAGTGAAACCGATGCTTGCCAAACAAGGAGCCAGTTCAGTCGGATGCTGAATTTCTACTCCACTATGGAAAGTTATTATGCAAGTTGATGGGACATTTTGATGGAAAGGAATAGGTGCAGATTGGTCAGTCACACAATGCTACGCAAACCGTTTCTACTCAGCACCAGAACTGATGATGAAAACGTGGATTCTGGAGCTGAGACTGCGGGGTAAGTTAGCTGCTAATGCTAGCCATCTGTTGCTAGCTGCAAGCCACTTTGTTGGTTACTTTGTTTGTGGTATCCAAGTGGGCGACGTACAAAGCCAGAGCTTATCCAGTGCGCGTTGTCACTTTATTAATAAATTTCACGTCTGTTTTAATACGCATGGCTCTCCGTGGTGTATACAGAGTGTTTATTCAGAACAGTCTCATATTTTCGCAATGCAACAAGTTCTTTTAGAGTAGATGATCCATTACTTTTGCTGAGCTTGCGGATTAAGATTGCTAAAACAATAGGATTAAAATCTGAAGAGTTGATAAGATTAAAGTTACTTTCTGATTGGACCCTCCCGATTAAAACGCTGCGTTTAAACACTGTTATTCTCACTTGTCTGATATATATGGTGAATATATATATATATATAAAAGAAGGCTAAATAAAGAAAAATGTGGAGTGTCCAAACATAACACGTCAGTCCAAACATAATAACGTTCCAAGCAAATCTGTTTGTCGTGAATTAACTGCGGCAATTTCTAAAATGTATGTGTTTGGAATGTTCTGCCCTCCTCGCTGATTAATTGACTGATTAATTGATCAGCAATGTTGACGACTACCGCACATCATATATTTGGATATCATTTTATTAAGATGACAGGAGTGTTTGAAAACAGGTAATGCTAATTAAACTGAAAGGGCTTTGAACCACAGGTGTTTTGGCTCTTTAAGGCTTTGAAATGCTTATGTTTTAGTGGGGGGAAAAAAATCACAGAATTTTTTTCTTATGTTTGTCTTGTAGATCTGACTGCAGCAAAATGTCATCTAGTAGCAGTAAGTAAAAGACTAACACAAACTGTATCACAAAAACATACAAACATATTACATTTCTCAGAAAGTAATTGGTTAAGAAATAATGTTCTTTGTAACAGCTATGATCATGTCAGTACTGTGGTATACTGTGATGAAATCTTGAAAGCATTTTATTTTTAATGGCAGCTCATACAGATGCCCCTTGTTTCTTTCGACATGTGTCCATAATACTGCATCTCCAATCCACCCTCTTTTGGTTCCCTGTATTTAGCTGATCATATGTCAGCTCCAGGCCAGGAACCTCTTCTGGTGACAATGCATCTACTGGCCAATCCTGGAGAGTCCCTCCTCCTTCAGCACACACTCGATCGCCTGCTAAAGTGGATCTGTCCCGGCCTGCGCCTCTTTCACGTGTCCGAGCGTGCGTGCCCGCTGCGTGACTACTCCCGTGCCCACCTCTCCCCCGTGGCTGGATACCCTTCCCTCGCTGTGACGCTGTTCTTGCACGAATCCTACGGCGAGGAACGTATCCTCAGAGTCCTCGACTTCCTTCAGTGCCCACCGTGGCAGTATCACCACACCGAGAGCTGTGGGGGGAAGGCGGGAGGCATTCACATCAGCTCCACCACCTCCCCGTCTAACGCCCTGCTCAGGCCGTACCTTCTGCCCAGCCGGGACTTCTACAGCCTGGGCACGGGGATGCCGGTGTGGGGGGTCCGGCCGGTGCACATCGGAGGTGAGGTGGTGAGGGTGACGCTCCACAGCGGCTACGATAACTACGAGGACACGGTGCGGCTCTATGAGACGGTGCTGCAGAAGAGAGCGGAGGAGCAAAAGACGGGTTTCTGTTGGTTCGTCCTGTATACGGAGAGAGGCCTGAGCTTACAGCTGGCTCTCAAACAGCTGTCGCCCGGCGTCAGGGTCGAGCCGTGCCATTCCGCCGTGCTGCAGTTCCGCGTGGGTGAGATCGGCCAGCTGGTGCCCCTGCTGCCCAACCCCTGCTCACCTATCAGTCCCACCCGCTGGCAGACGGAAGACCTCGATGGCAACAAGATCCTATTCCAGGTATGGTGTCTCAACATGTCATTGTCTGTTAATAGTTTATAAGGTTGGGCTTTGGACAGCATGAGGGATATTAGATTTTGGTATGATAGTGCACCTCTTCTGCATTTAGAAAAAAAAAAATCAGAGAGATTTGGAAAGTTCCTCATATAAAAGATGAGTTAATTTCATCATGGGACAGCCGTGTTGGCCAGAAACTGGATTTGGCTTTGTTTTCTCCTACATCAGCTGTGTAAATGTTTATCTTTTGCTAAACAAGGCTGCATAGAAAAATTATCAGTGTAAAATGCACTTGTAGTAAAACTTATTCACTATTAGTGTAAATCAACATTCACTAGAGTAAATGTGTTCATAAAAAAACGTGTTCTTTCACAAGTAACGGTGCACCTGAAGTTGTTTTTAGATGTCAAATTACTCTGAAATGAACTTTGTGCAACTCCAGTAAATTACAATTAGTCAACAACACTTCACTGAAATTCGCTGAATTGTGTGAGACGTTTAGTGTAGAATAGTTCCTGATGTTGATACAGTTCTCTAAACGTCAAACTGAAACCTTCTTGAAATGCTTGGCTTTGGTGTGGCCCTTTACACGACAGTTATCGTGATCTTTTGTGTTTCTCCCATAATTTTTGTGCATTGATACAGAATGTGCCTTGTTACCATGTCCTTGGTTTGGTTAATGCAAACTCATGACATTTCTGAGATGAGGCGAGAAAGCCTGGCAGTGTGTGCATGTAAATACAGTAAATACGCAGTCTTGTGGCAATGAGATTTATGCTCAGTGGTCTGCCATGTGAGGCCATGATAGTTTCTGACCCGGTTAAGCTGCCAAAAACAATCCTCAATGACTGGAAAAACACGTAGAGCTGGAGACATTAGTCTGTAATTACCTCCCAACCACAGCCAGACTACAGAGATGAGCCTCTCAATGTTTGAATTTAGCTCTGTTTGTCTCATCAGAAGTGTTCTGCTGAGGTCTGGTGAAAAAGATGGAAAAGTTATGTGTGTGTGTGTGTGTGTGTGAGAGAGAGAGAGAGTGTGTGTGTGTTACAACGTACTAGAGAGTGTTCTCTAGAAGTATTGTTTTCTTTCTCTAGAAGTATTGTACTTTGCATTTTCACACATAGGAGTAGTTGAAATGTAGAAGAGAGAGAAATGTATGCCTTTTTTGGGCTCTAATCTTTGGCTATGTTACTGTGTCAAAGTTTATTTTATGTTAAATCTGTGGTTACCAAACTCTTCTGCATGTTTTCTAATAAGTGACATTTAGAACTTGATGCATTAAAGCTATCTACACGGTCAGTTTTAGTCTGCATAAAACCCTCCTAGTTTTTATTGGTGAATCATAGAATCACGGTATTGGTTTTACACATACAATTAAATGCTAATGATGTAAGCAATAAGGGCTCTTAATGTGTAATGTGTTTTCAAACTAAGGTGAGTATACTTTTCTTCTTCCCCCAAGGTAAAAGTACCAGCACAGCCTTCACGACCTTTGACATCTGCCTTCCAACTGACCTGCCCTAGTCTACCTACCAGATCCCTGTTAAAGGGCACCACAACCTTACAGCCCCAATCCATGTCTCCTAGCAACAGGCTGTCTCAGCTTAAAGAACGGACTCTAGGTCGCCCCCGTGTGGAGGTTCCTGCGGACCGCTCTCCTGGGGGGCAGAAATTTTGTGTCGTTGGTGTAGATGCTATAGGTTCTGAGAGCACTTGCAGCACCCCTCCTGGCAGCTCCTGCTACTCCTCCCAGCGCAGCAGCCCGGCCGCCTTGTCCGTCAACGCTCACGAGCCAACGCCGTCCTCCGAGCAATCCTCATCCCACCTCTTTCTGGAGGAGGAGGGGGAGGAGGCGGAGACAAACGTGGACACGGGATGTACGGTCACTCCTCGATCTGACAGGCCTGCTGCTGTGGGGGCTTCCTCCCTGGAGACCCTGGCCGGGGATTTGAAAGGTTGCCTTCCTGAGACAAATATACCTGAGGCGCTGAGGACGTGGGCGGGGCCTTCAGCCGGCCTGGAGCACAGAACAGGATGCAGCCCCAGAGTTTTCAAAGGGAGCAGTCTGGAGGCTGCGGGTAACCTCAGGATCTCGGATCAGAGAGGGATTGAGAATAAGACTCAACTGGCACAGACTCTTCCTTCATTCAGTCAGAGTGAGCAACATACAGGACAAGTGGATGAGTTTTTCATTTAACTGTAAAAATGCTGCTCTACCCCAAACAGCGTTCAAGGTTTTCCATCGCACTGTATGCAAATGGTCCATAACCACTTAACCAAAAAAATACAAATAGGATTCATTCCTGTTCACATTCAAAGTGATGAATTTGAGCGAAGTTCCACATCGAGACTTTCTGATTTAGATGCCTCTTGTATCAGACCCTTTAAATAAGTTGATAAAGACACGGCAAATTCCTTTTCTCTTTGGATGTACAGAGAAAAATCTCCCTGCCACTTCTAATCCTAAAGAGAGATTAGAATGATGTCTTCCCACATCGCTGTGCATGTGTCAAAAACAGGCAAAACACAGTCATTGTGTTGTGTTCAAGCAATGTCTCATGCCATTACCACTTTTTAATGAGGGAGAAAGTAGTTCAGTGCTTTCTGTGTGAAAAAAAAAATCATTGTTTGTATTAGGGTAAGAAGGGATTTTATCGAGTTTCTGTTCTTTTCATCCCACAGGTTTGAACAAGCCTTTTTACATCTAAATCATCATGAGTCAGTTTCATTACCAGTTGAAAGGAGAAACGATACTGTAAGATGCAGTATGTAAGTTAGAAGTCAAACGGTAGTGCTTTTTTGTATCGTGTATATATAGCGACTTCCAAAGCTGAAAAGCGCTGATCTGTTCCTTGAGTAAATCTGATGAATGTATGATAAAACATCGCTTCCATGCTGATGTATGTTGTCTTGATATCTTTTATGTCTCAAATCAACATATTAGATGTGATATTTTTATTTGTGAAAGGCTTGTTCAGATCTTGGTCTCATATGCTCCTACCTTTCCAGCTAAGGAGGCTAATGTTAGCATCTTTAAAAACCCTGCTATCACACTCAGTTAAATGCATCAAACTACCACGCAAAGAGCTGTTTTACAGAAAAAGCACAAAGATAAAAGGAGTTAGTGAACTTTTCCTTCAATGCAACATAGCACTGTATCTGACAAAGTCTGACCACTTTAGAATCGTTACTGTGTATAGTTTATGAAATGCAAACTAGATATTTTTATAGACTTACCGATCACTGTACATAAAGGAGAATGACTCATTATATATGAATGTGGAATGAGCATTTATGATTTTCTTAAATATTGTACTAAAACTGTACCATACGACTGCATTAATTTGACATTGCCAAACAAAGGTACCTGTGGTATCAAGCTTAAATTAATAATTGATTTAAGATTTATTTGACAAAACACAAAAATGTTTTGTAGAACTTTTTTTTTTTTTTTTTTTTTAAAGAAAGTAGGCTATTTAGTATTAGCATGTGGCTATCAACCTGGGTCAAGAGAGTTTTCAGGTATTTTATTCAATGAGAGAGCATTATGTCACATACATTAAAACATGTACCTTAAAACAATGTTTTAGTATTCAAAGATAAACTCTTGTTTATCAGTATTAAGTTTAAAACAAACAAACAAACAAACAAAAAAAAAACACAGATCTGATATTTAACACACATAGAGAGACACAAAAAGAAGACTTGGTGCTCAGTTTATTTCCCAAGAAGAAAAAACAGAACTGTAAACAAAACTGTCTTGAACTTCATTCTCAGATATATTAGACCCACCATAGAAATCCATACAAATGACTGATGCTTGGCTCCAGAAGTATTATGCTCAGTACTACAACACAAAAATCAAAGGTGTTCATAACCACTAGGCACGGCTGTCTGTTCTTGTTTCTGACAGTCCAAAACCTAAGGTAAAAATATATGTTAGATCTCAGATATGAGGTATAGTACTTGTATCTGCATAGCCTGAAAATAAATCGATCTTCTTTAACAGTGATGATGGTATGTTCATTAGATATATTCATGTATTCACTAAATTAAATTTACATGTGTGTCTTATATTAAATTATTTCTATCACCGCAAACTGCAGTTGTGTCACTTTGTCTCCCATGCACTACTGCAGTGTGAACTGAGCTGTGGGTTTCACTCGCTGCAGTGTAACACATAACATGAAACTCCCTGTGTAAACATGTAATACGCTTCATCAAGTGTAATTAGATTATCAGATCAGTTTTGTGCATGCTATTCTCATTGTTTTTATATTGGTAATTACACATGGATATTCAGTGATGTATGACTGTTTCACAACTGTCTGTAAGCTGAACTAGCTCTGAAAGGCTTTTGAGAAAACATTCATACCTTAACAAACATGTTGTAGCTGGCATAATATTTTGGTTGGACTGTCGTTTTAGGTCAACGCTGGGTTTTCTGTCTCTCAAATCCATCACAGGAATCAAGAGACTGGTATTCATCTTGACTAGACCACAAGGCCAGTTTTTGGGGATTACAATGAGCACGGTTGGGGTTAAACATGTTTTATAGTCCTATAAAACAAGCTAGACATTACCCTTTGGATTAGTTTCTTGCAACTCCCAATATTAATATAATCTCTCTTTTCAGACAACAGGAAAAAAAAAAATTGTTGATCTGTGCTATGGGTCAAATCTATGTCAAAACTTTTCATTTCAATTGCACACAGACCCTCCTCCCTTTGGTTCATGGTTCTGCTCCCCCTGCTGGTCAGAGTATATCATTACTCTCCAGTGGAGATACCTTATGGCATCCTGTCCACTGCAGCTTGCCTGCCCACTGGCCTGTCCCAGTCACACGCACCTTCCCTGGGTCAAACGTCCAGTACCGCCTCTCTCTGAAGAAGTACAGCCTGCCGTCTGTGTGAGTCAGGGCCCCATTGGCTCCCTGTGGGACCCCCTTCCAGTCAGCCAAGCGTCGAGGGTAATAAGGCTCAGAGTGAAGGGTCTGTAGGTTCAGCACAAAATAGCGGGAACCCTTGAAGACAATCATGTGACCCAGGGGGCCGTAGAAAAAGGCACAGTCCGGCTGTCGGGGCAGGCCTAGTTCCCTGGTCTTCTTGGGGAAGTCAGGGTCCAGATCCGTACCAGTGTATCGCCATATTCGTTTTCCTGTGCCGAGAGGGAAAAGTTGGAATGACAGATATGTGATTATGAAAATGGGTGATAGGTTTTTACCGACTGCTCTCGTTTTACTGAATGCTCTCGTACCACAGAAAAATGAGCACATCCGTAAAGAATGCTTTGTGAAGTTCTAACATTAAAACTTCACTACTTTTTGACGCAGACCTTTGAAAAAGTATAACTTTTTGTCCAGAGGGGAGAAGGCGGCCGCGTCTATGGCGAAGGGGAGGTGAGGCCAACGCTGCTGGAGAGGGATGGATGAGCTCACATTCCCTTCAGATGACACAGTCCAGAAAAGACCTCCACGAAAAATCAACACTGTTTGGTTTTGGTCTATCAATCAAACAGAGACACATAAAACAAGTGACTTTATTTCCCAAATATTCATCCTCAGCTGTTTTCAAGAGCCACAACAGCAGAATTGCTCCACAAGGGGGCGCTCTCGGCTGATAAGGAACTCAGAACAAAATGTGAACAAAACTATTCTTTAATGTCCAGTTAGTCTTCGATTCAATATTCAAAAAACTCTTTAATGTCTGTCTCAGGGAATGATGAGATGGTAACTTCTTCCAATGCACTAATTTACATAACTTTGCACTAATTTTACATAACCTCTGTAGTTTTGTTGTGTGTCTCACCCATGGTGATGGCATCAAACAGACCCTGACAGTAGAGAGGCAAGGCAGTTCCAGAACCTTCTGTGGAGTCCTGACTCATCTCCCAGTCATGCATGGCCCATCTCAGGGCCTGGCCTGGCATCTGCACCACTGACCCCCTGGATGGCTTACCTGCACATGTAAACAAACCTTATGACAGCTACAGAGGTAAAAATAAGAACAGATGGAAAACTGTAAATCCCACCTAAGTGCCTCAGGGAAAAAGAATGTCTATCTCAGCCTAGAAACCTCTAGAAAGCAGGAAGTCCCAATTAACAACTGGGTTTTCACTGTACGTATTGTGAAGGCACACTGGAAATCGCAAATTTTTTGCAAAATTTCATGATCTCAGAAATGAAAACAGTTATCCACTACAGCACAATAAACAACAGGCAAACAGAGAAAAAAATACATTTAAACAATGCTGTGATGCATACTTCATTTTCACAGTCAGAATATGGGAAAATTGTGAGTGAATTTCAGTTTTTCAGTGGGAGGACAATGCCCATGAATATCGTAAAATATTATTACAAAACACGTGATATAAAGGATAAGAATGTAAAATACAGCACAATGTTTCCTCTGATAAGGCTCGGAGAGAGATACACGCCCATTTTGTTTGAAAAAGACAGAGCAAACATTTGTTTCAGTCGCCCATAATATGGGCCTTCCCTGAGGGGAGGGGAGGGGAGGGGGAGGGGGGGGACACTGGGAATACGCTCCATAAAAGCCGGAGTTTTGCTCGGAATGAGTAATCCACAGGGGGACATCATATGATTTCTCATGGTTTGCTCTGAGCGATTTAAAGAAGAATCATCGAGGTTGAGGGTATGTTTTTTAAACACAGGATGTGGTTTCTTAAAACTACTGGTAACACTCACGTCTTTGAGAATCATCGTATGGGAATTTGACCGCTACATCTCCTTGGAAACAATATATATATAAACGGCAACTCAACTAACTAAGTGCACATACATTAACTGCGCAAATGAATAAAACTTTAAACGCATACACAAATGAATAAATGTAGACAAGTTTTTAACTTTTACTTTCAGTTCAATTTACAAACTACCACAAGCATGACTGATTTATTAAGTACAATGCCATGACCTCCAAATTAGGACTCGACTCCTCTAACGAGGCACTCAAGCCGTTTAAGTGGTTGTGGTCCGGCGTCTGGCTTGGGAAGCGGAGTACCACTGATATACAGTGTGTGTCTAGGTCAGGAGAGGTGAGATTGAGCGGAGTGGCCGTGGAATGGTATCCAGGCCGTTCCGGTGTCTGGTTCTCATCAAACAGAACGGGCTCTATCAGCAAAGCCTCAGAGCGGGCCAGGTTTAAGAGGGTAAGGATCGATGCCAGTCCACCAGCCTTAAACGTGGACGCGTTTCTAAAAAAGGCTTATGCGTGTTTGACAATGAGCAGAACTCTTACTGGATTTATGACGGCGTTATAAATACTCGCGGAACGGTTTTTTTGTTTCACAAACTTTTTTTTTCTTTTTTTTTTTACAGTTAGCACTTAACGTTAAGCCTCGGATTTTTTTTTAAACAAAAAATGTTTTATCGCAACATTTTCAGCTAACCTGAAGTTCAGCAATAGAATCACCTGAGTCTTCCAGGCCAGTCTGCACTATTTCAGTCACTGTTCACATCCGAATCCTCTGGCATGAGGACGCATGCCTCCATATTATCAATAAAAAAAACATCACAGCACAAAAGTATCTACAGAAAACATATCATGTTATCTAGATAGAGAAATGCTGTGTAACAGGTCCAGAGAACAAACATGGCTCTTGAAACACCGTTCTAAAGAAAGACATAATCCAGATTATAACTTTGACGTTGATCAGTTAAGCTGTGTTTGAAGTCATCAGACGGCATGTTTCTCTGTAGGGAAAAAAAACCCCAAAACAACTTACGCTCTGTCTCTAATGATATTGTCTGACCACAGAAAACAACTATCCAAAGGAGAAAGACGAGCTTTTGTCTTCTGGGGCTGATGAAAGGAGAAACATGTCAGGTTGCCAACCCCTTAAAAAAAATATTTGAATAAATTCCTCTGTGAGCAGGACGCTGAATTCAGGGGAGCCAGGTTCGCATTCCTACATAACTGCCGGAGGATGGATGGATGGGTGTATTCTCTCCAGCACACGACAGTGCGTGTGGAGGCCTGTCTGACACACGTCTGAAAACAGCTGAGGATCTAACTTTCCACAAAATACTGTTATTTCATTTTCCATGACCTTGAAAGTAGTTAAATGAGCACCAGAGCACAAATCTCTTATTCGTCCTCTGCTCATCCCTGTGTCTCTCACCCGGAGCCCAAATAAAACATTCACAAAAGTCAGTATCTTTTACAACCGAGCTGCTGAGAACAAAAAAAAAAAAATCGAGAAGAGAAGTTCAAGAAAATTGACATAAGTGCGTGTCATTGTGTGTCTATGCTTTGTGTTTACACAGCCAAGGGGATTAGTTATGTAAAATGTGGGGGTTTTTTTTCCCGGTCTTGCAGTTTGTTGATGGTTTTCACAGCCTAAAAGCGCGACGGTGTGGAAGTTGACACGAGCCCAGAACAGTAGACTACACTGTCTCCTCTGGTTTCTGCTTTGTTTGACTTGACGCTCAGCTCATATCTTTTCACAAGCTGTATGAAAAGACACGGTCAGATTTAAGGAACCTGTCCTCACTCAACCAGTCACAGTGCTCACCAAGATCACACAGACACATTCAGTCTGCCCATCAACAACTGCTCTGGGTTATAAATTTATACCGTTTGAACAAAACTTTCACTGACTGAACAATGTTTTGTTGCAACCACTAGCTTGAGGCAATTTTAATTAAAACACATACTGGAAACCAAACCCAGTATTTACTGAGAAACCTCACTCCTAAAACATTGTATGTGACATCACATAAGACACTCAGAGCTTATGTAGATCAGTCCAACAACTAATTATCATCCATAAGTAATGAGAATGAGAATGATAAAGGGGGAATTAAAAAGAGAGAGCGAATGCTGTACCATATAGCTTCTGAATGGCCGCGATATCGTCCCAGCTCAGCAGTAGAGAGCGGCCCAGTTTTTTGTAATAGGGTGACATGAGGGCGTGACGCACTGGAGAATGTTCCAGTCCCAGCGTGTGGCCGATCTCGTGTGCTGTCACCAGAAACAGGTTATGTCCTTTATGTCCATTCAGAGTCCACCGCTCTGCCATGTCAAAGTGAGCCTCACCACGACACGGGAAGAAGGCATGTGCCAGAGCACCGCCTGAGACAGAGAGAGACAGGCAGACAGACAGACAGACACACAGAGAGAGACAGAGACAGAGAGAGGGAGAGAGAGAGAGAGACCGACACACAGACAGAGAGAGACAGAGAGAGAGAGACAGACACACAGACAGAGAGAGACAGAGAGGGAGAGAGAGACAGACAGACAGAGAAAGAGAGAGAGAGAGAGAGAAAGAAAGAGACAGGCAGACAGACAGACAGACGGACAGACAGAGAGAGAGAGGGAGAGAGAGACAGAGAGAAAGAGAGAGAGAAAGAGAAAGAAAGAGAGAGACAGACAGACAGACAGACAGACAGAGAGAGTGAGACAGACAGACAGACAGACACACACACACACACACACACACACAGAGAGAGAGAGAGAGAGAGAGAGAGAGAGAGAAAGTCAGATGTTTGCATTGCAAAAACAACTCTCAGAAATTATCCAAAACATCTCAGTTTTCTCTGAAAATGACTCCAGAGGATTCCATGAATTATGCCTGCATCTTAAAAGACCATTGCCATTCGAAGAACAAAGATGACAATCTTTGTTCTTCGAAAGACTAAAACAATACATCTTCGAAACTATATTTTGGTCTCAGATTGATTTCAGGTTTGATGACTTTGAATCAAGCAAGATTTGATATTAAAATTATGATTATGGTATAAATCATATACAGATTAGATCTTAAATCTGTCTGGCTGTTTGGGACATATAGAAAAAACAAAGAATCTGCTATCAGACAATGAAGACCAAGTAAAGAACACAATATCTAAAGTAATTATCAGTGTGTGCATGTGTGTGTGTGTGTGTGTGTAGTGGGGGGAGAGTGTAATATTCCAGGGCGCAATGTATCTTCAAGAATGTCAGGATAAGAATCCCCACATAAGTCCAATAATCACATTTCCTTGTCTATCACAACAACCCTAATCTTCCAGGAAATTCGGATGGATTTCCTCAATCCAGAGAAATCCAAACCTTAAAAATCCCACCTGGGCCGTCGAAGGCGTTGCCGATTCCGTCGTTGTGCTCTCCCTCGTAGAAGGCCAGCCGGATATCAGCCGGACCCTCGCCGGCCTCCTCAAACACCAGACCCGACACGTTACTCCACAGTTCAAAGGCCGTGCGCACCGCCAGCCTCACGGGACCCTGGGAAAGGTGCCGAGGCCAGTTCATGACGCGGTAGGTCAGGTGACGCTTGTACCATTTCTCCCCTGCACAGGTCCAGATACAGGTTATATGAGTATTAACATGACCAAAAGTCAGTGGTTCCTCCTTTTTGTTTAATCCGGGAGGTTAACTGTAGTTGTTCGAGATTTTCATGACATGAGGAAAGAAGTTGGAGTAATGCCTGACAAAATATATGATGACAATCAGCTATAAAATAAATATATCATACAATATTTGTGTGAAATGTTCTTAACAAGTTCGGCCTGGCGCCAAACTTGTGTAAGCGTCCTATGTGAGCGTGAAGAAATCAGAGTGAAGCGTCTCTAAGGATTTGAACCACATACATACAGCGGGTCATCGATGACTTTATAAGGATATTACGCTTATTCTGCTGATTTTCAGATATCTGTGTGTAAAAAAATGAAAAATCCATTGTATACATTTGGAAGGAAGTGTCTGAATTGCAGGAAACCCTGAGAGTCATCAGTGAATAAACTAACAAGCACTGTGTGTAAAGCGCTCTGTAAACAATTTGCTTAACATGCACTCGTGGTTACGAGACTTGGAAGTAATTACATACTTCTCAAACAGAAAAAAAACCCACGCTTGGTGAAGGTACTGCAGGGTTATGCCTCTTTCAAACAGACTATAATCCTAGGCTAACATACAGCATCTCATACCACACAAAATGTAGAATCTGATAAGGATTGGCAAACAAAACAACCACACCCACACACACAAACACACACACACACACACACACACACACACGTATGCACACACATGAACACATATGTACACAAACACAGATACATAGACACAAACACACACGCGCGCGCACAAACGCGCACACACATGCACACACATGCACACACACACTTTTGTCAATTTTGTGTTCATATACAGACACTTTCTTGTGTCTGAACGCAAATTTTACACTGTTCTGTCCAACATTCTGACACTGACAGTCAACACATGTCATGTACAATACAGGACAATGAATAAAACATACAATACAATTTAGCATTAAATGCACTGACTTCTTTTACAGCAATCTTTACTTTTCTCTCTCTCTCTCACACACACACACACACACACACACACACAGAGACACACATGGGAATGGTAAAGGACACTGTGAGCGCTGCTGACTGGGAGTTTCTGACAAACAGCTGCTAGGTTTGGGCTTAGAGCTGTCCACATCCTGAGAACTGATTGAGAGATACAGCAGGAGGGCAGAGAGGAGGTGGGACGGGGCCCCGAGGAGCCCCTGACGAGGGCTGGAGATGGAGGGGATGGAGGGAGAGTGGAGAGAGGGTATATGTAAAAAGGACCCAGGGGACATATCCTGACGAAAGACTGGAGCCAGCTGTGTTACTGTAGAACCACAAAAATGCGAATCAGTGATGCTTTACACCAGAGGCCACCAAAACAGCTGTCTGTGCAGTGCTGGAGAAGGAGGAGTTTCCACACTGGTGCTTGGATAACAGACTGACTTCTTTCCTAAAACTCTTAAAGCTGTTTAGCTACAACCTCAACATTGCATTTCATCATGTTCCTTTGGATATGAAGTGAAAGCGGATTTGGCATGTAAAGACATTTCTTGACTTTCCACGTGGAAACAGTTATAACAAAAGACTAATGGGAGAAAGACTAATGAGGAAAAAAAGAGAGTTCAGGAAGGGTGAGGTAAACAGATAAAAGAGAGACAGTTAACTAAACTGCACTGTGACACGAGGCGGACCATGCCGTGGACACGCCAAAGAAGAGTTCAGTTTTGATGTGTGTCTACGTACAAATCAGCATATTCTTATAAAAGCATATTTTATAATTATATCCTATAAATCCTCAAACACCCAGACAGTTCTTCCAATTTGTTATACACTCACACAAGCAGACATACACATACACACAAACACCTCTAAAAGGCTGCCCCTGCTTATCTCTGACAAGGGTGATGGAATGTACGCTTTTTGTAAATACAAATGGGAGTGATGGTCGAATTCCCACAACACGTGGGAAATTCTTTGGCGATAACACAAGGTGAGCTTTGTGTTTGCCGCTCACTTACTCCAGCTGCTGAAGTAAATAACAAGATTTATGCGCTTTGGCGTGAATCGCTCTTCCACGAATCAGCTGCCACCGTCGGTTGAGCGCCCTAACTAAATGACAATCCGATGGAATGCGTTTTTTTTTTGGATACAGAGGTACATTTAACTGACATTGAGAATTTTTAAACCAGGGGATTGAAGTAAGAGACGAGAGAGGACACTGAGAATGTTAAGAGAGTTGTATTTCCTCATATGAGGTCATCCTATCAGTCATTTGCTGTCTAATGCTTGTTTGTGTGGGGAAACCAGATGGCTAGCATCAGGTACTGACTTGAATGTTGACAAACCCATTATGACATCCTCGCATTCCTAGAGCATAACAAATCCCTCGGGTGACAGTTTGGAATTTACAGTTTTTTCAGCAAATCGTCTCTCACGCTAAAACCAGAAGCGAGATCCTTATGCTGGCCGGTCACCTCGTCTACACCGTACAAACACGCTGAGAGTCGAACCGTGTTCTCACATGTAGGACCGTGAAAACACTCTGCCAAGCTACATGGAATGACCCCAGCATTTTAAAAACTACATGAATTCGGTTTAAAGAAGAGAAGACATTCTACCCAATTACTGTCAGGATACCATTACACGTGCTTGTTGTGAGTAATTCAGTGGCTTAAGGCCGTAGGGCATCACTGCAGAGAACAGTGGGTCTTTTCCAAACCCCTCCTCCTCAGGTCAGTTCAGTCCAGGTGACCTGAGGTAAACATTAGCGAATGGGTGTAGCTTTGTTAGGTCTGGGGGGAGGGAGTTAGCAGATTCCGTATGGTCAGTAATTACACCTCCCAGTGCTATTAATCACTGGCTTTTACAAGGTGAGACACACCCAGCACATGGCGCTTCAAGGAGCCTTCATCAAACTGAAAAAAATAGTTGCGTTGGGCAAAGGTCGTGCAGCAACTATCATTTCCTTCTGTAGGTCTGGGGTTTTAGTAGTGGTTCAAGTTCATAAATGCTATATTTAAAAGCAATGTGCAGAGAGCTAGTTTTGAGTTAGTGTGTGGATTCAAATGTGGTGAATCCTAATATATTGAGTTAGTTAACAATGAGTCGCTATTTGAGTTTGAATATTGTGAGTTATCGTATAAGGACTTAGTTGGTACTGAATTATGCATTACTGTTGGTTCATAGTGATCTAAAGTTCAATGATAATGATCTAAACTTCCACGATGCTGAGGAATAAAATTACAGATTTTTCCATTCAGTCGCACAATGACATGTGCATCAAGCAAAAAAAATGCTTCTTAAAACACTACAAATAAACTATGTTTTGTCACATCTTCATATTAAGTCTACCACCTCATGTATGGGAGAGACACCATTCGTGCAGCTCATACAATATTTCAGATATTAACAGTGCATGCCGATGTTATGGAAAGGCCTAAGACGGAACTAACCTGTCTGAGCGTAGCGTTTCTTTCGAAGGTGGTGCCCACCCTTGCCAAGGTTTCCAGTGAAGACAGCATTGACTCTGTGCGCCCAGGCATCATGACCACCCTCATCTTTCACCCCACAGCGAGGTGACGCCATCTTGTCCAAGGTGTCACTGTCCAGCCTCCCAGTGACAGGCAGGTGGGAGAGCCACTGAAAATCCCTGGGTGAGGAGCAGAGGGACAAAGCTGGCGAGTTCACCCAATAAGCATGCTCATGTCCCATCAGTGCTGCATGCGTGCAATGAATCACATGTGTGAATACTGCCGTTTGGTAGAATTGCTTTGAGCAGTTTCTCACAGTGGAGCACATTATGAAAATGACAATGCAGTCACCACGGTTATTAGTAGGCATGCATGTTCCTATATGGATTGTAAAGAATGAAGTGAAAAGTAATTCTGAAACATTTTTACACGTCTATATAAAAAGGCACAGACAGTATTAATATTAAACAGGTTAAGACGGCTTATTTAAAACAGTGTATTATTAAATGTACTGTTGATATGAGAGGAGTCTCAGGGAATGGCATTATCAACGTTGTTCCATATGGTCGGTCTAACTTAAAAAAAACCCCAAAAAAACACAGCAGTGATCACATTTCCATGACAACATATATAATGATCTCCTGCTGTGACAGCTCTCAGTCTTATTGGAAACAGCCATTCCTGTTCAGACACACGAGTCAAGGCAATCATTAGGAACTAAACTCAAACCAAACAAACTCAAATACTTTATTCAGTGTTAAACTGTGACGTTTTAATGGCATGGGAGATTGCGGGACTGTAAGTCACCAAGAGGACACAAAAACATAATCACCATCAGACAACGTATTTCATAAATATATCAGAACCATGAAGGAGTGACTGATCGTTATCAGTTTGTTGATATAAATGGTGACTTCTCTGGACATACTGAGGTAAAGTTTGGAGTCCTAAAAGGTTCTGTTTTAGGCCCACTGCTTTTCTCTTTATATATGCTAGCTCTAGGTAATATTATTCGTAAACACGGTATTAGCTTCCACTGCTATGCTGATGACACACAGTTGTATGTCTCAGCGAAGCCAGATGAGAGACACCAGCTTAACAAAATTGAGGAATGTCTAAAGGATATTAGGCATTGGATGCTTACTAACTTCCTCTCACTTAACTCTGAAAAAACAGAAGTACTTGTACTAGGATCACATGCAGCTAGGAGTAAGCTTTCCGATCACATAGTTACTCTGGATGGCCTTTCTCTTTCATCAGGTGCAGCAGTAAAAGACCTTGGTGTAATTATTGACCCCAGTCTTTCATTTGAAGCTCATGTAGATAACATTACCAGGATAGCCTTCTTTCATCTTAGAAATATTAACAGGATAAGAAATGCATTATCATTTCAAGATGCTGAAAAATTGGTTCGTGCTTTCATTACCTCTAGGTTAGACTATTGTAATGCCTTACTGTCTGGATGTTCTAATATGTGTATAAATAAGCTACAGTTAGTTCAGAATGCAGCAGCCAGAGTTCTTACTAGAACCGAAAGATATGATCACATCACTTATCCACACTGCACTGGCTCCCAGTCAAATCTCGTATTGATTATAAAATCTTACTACTAACCTATAGACCACTAAATGGTCTTGCGCCACAGTACCTGCGCGAACTCCTGGTCTTTTATGATCCACCACGCCTACTTAGATCAAAACGTGCAGGCTATCTGTTGGTACCTCAAGTTGTGATGGCTACAGCAGGGGGCAGAGCCTTCTCTTACAGAGCCCCACAGTTATGGAACAGCCTCCTAATTAATGTTCGAGACTCAGATACAGTCTCTATGTTTCAGTCAAAGCTGAAAACTTATCTGTTTAGCCAAGCCTTTTGCTAACAGCTCTTTACTAGGCAAAGGAGCAGATCTGGAGGGTTCTCGGGCATAGAATGTTTGGTGAACTGGGATGTTTGGATGCTGTCGCCCCACCACTCGAACTTATTCACTCAGGTTTGTTGACGGTGGAGTGGGTGGCCGCCTTGTGTTGCAGAGTGCCATCATGTCCGTATTACCTTCTAGCTCTCCCCTTTAACTATGCTGTAATAGCTAGTCTTGCTGGAGTCTCTGCCTGCACTCGGCACACGATGTATATTTTCCCTTAACCATTAGGCCTATGTGGAAATGAACATCTAACAATGTGTCTCTCTCTCTCTCTGTCGAGCCACACATGCTACTCGCCATACATGCGACTCCTGAGATACCAGTGATCCTGACTCCTCCCGGCCTGTGGACCAATCCATCCTGGTCTTATCATCTTTCATCCCCCTGTCAGCATCGCCATCCCCTTTGTTCATGCTCGAATTTACTTTCAATTGTAACTGCCCACGTGGTCGGCACCTATTGCACACCTGTCTGGCCAAGGAGGGGTCTCCTCTCTCTGTGGTCCTTCTCAAGATTTCTCCCATTTTCCCACTTCCCTTTTGGGTTTTTGGGGAGTTTTTTCTTGCCTGTCATGAGGATTAAGTCAGGGGGTGCCGTCCTGTCTTGATTTGACTGTTGTGGCCTGTAAAGCCCTTTGAGACTGTAAACAGTGATATTGGGCTCTAAATAAACTTGAAGCTTGAAACTTGAGTGCAGAGTGTATTTCACAATTCTACAACAGCAGAATTTGGAAATGGGGGAGAAGGTGGTCTCTGATTGGCTGAGCATTGACTTCACCGTCAACTGTAAAGAGACCACTGGGATCTCCTGTGTAGACTGCTGCGGTTCCAGGGCTGGCTGACTCAGATTAATTGCCCGTAACCACCAACAATCAGAACACACAAATCTTTTGTAAGTGTAAACTCCATCATAAATAATGATCGTTAGATTATGATTCTGTGAGCCAACCCAAATATTTAAACTCTGGTGACTCTGGGCATCTTTCTGACTGTGCTTCGCTGTGAGACTAAATGAGAATGAGGACAGACACAGTGTGTTACTTTTGCTGCTGCTGCTGTTGTGTTGTCTTGTCAGTTTGATAACTAGCTTTGTAGCAAGAGCAGTGGTGGCTAAGCTAAATAGAGACCACAGAATCACAGCTGCTAAAACTCAGTGATGGGGAAATTGATTGAAGCATGAAAACAGGGAAAGAATTCATTCCAGCAGAACCACATTACTGAAATATTGGTTTAAACTGGCAAGTTTATGAATCTAGAGTACAGGTTTTCAGTCCATTCCATCCATCCATCCATCCATCCATTCAATCCAAGGGTCACCTGCCCTCGATTATCCAAGCTGATTGAACTAATTAAGAGTGTGATGATTAGTGGATCAGTGAAAGTTGATCTGCGGTGGTAATGCAGGGCTAAACAGATATGTATAGGTCATGGAGGTCCTGGGGAGCAGGCTTAAAAGCACTGATCGTGAGAAGGGTGAATTTATTTAGATGGAGTTTCAATATATAAGTTTTTTTTAATGAATCAACCTAGTGACACACAATTTCTCTCAGATGGAAAGCTTCAGCAAATCCATACTCATTCAATTTTTTAATCACTAACAGACAGAGCAGAGAAAGAGACAAACAGATGTTGTTTTAACGGCAGTACCTGACAGCCGCCTTGACTTCCGCCTCATTGTGCGTGTGATGGTCCTGGTCCAGGTAACCGTACTTTACCAAAAACCCCTGTACATGCAAACACAATGTCAACTCCTGTCAGCCCTCTGACATGAATAATAACCCCAGTCATGGTCAAGTATAACCATCATTCACCAAGGGTCAGTGTATAGAATTACACAAGATTTATGTTGCACCCTGAGTCCCAAATGTAAGCATGTTTTGCCTCTAAAAAACGTTTTCTTTTTTTTTTTGTTATTAGGATTACATCATTCACAGCTTATGATAAATGCTCAACACACACTAATACACACTGGCAAGTGATGAGAGCAACTGTGCTGTAATTTATAGTAAGCAATTCCATTTATGGCAAAAGCAGAGAATTCACTGGTTTCACCATTTCAATGCAGTCCTTTGCATTTTTCTCTCTGGAGTCTGACATACTGTAAGTGATTTCTTACTTCTTACCCATATAAAATGATGAAAGCGAGGCATTTGTAAGTCTCTCAGTTGAGTTTTAAACACAAGGATAAAACATTGCCACCATAGGCTCCATGAATTTATTTATTTTTTGGATAATGTTGATGGTATAAAGGAAGAAACCATGCAAATCTCAAATGTCAATTTTGTATCGGTAAACATTTTCTGGTTTAAAACTCTCTTTTTTTTCCTAGCTCTTGTGTTTTTTCCCTAGATCTACTTTATGAGAGAAAGAGTTTCATTTTTCCACTCTTTTTCGTGTGTTGACAAGTCTCTATCTTTCAGGTATAGGTAAGCAAGCCTGTTGCTGATGGCCCTAGGTGAATGGGGTGCTTGGGATTTCCGACCACCCATCTGTCCTTGGTAGCATCTGTTGGGCAGGCAGTGAGATGGCCTTTGGGCATTACATATAGAGATAAGCTGTAAAACAGTCCATGATTACAGATGTGGAAAACACACAGAGGAAATGAAACATTCCAGTACCTAAAGCCTCTATCCTATAAACCCTACCATTGTTATTTGAGCGGTGAATGGAAAGGCATCAGCAAAACATATGCCTGTTTCACCGTGATCTCGTCGATTAGTAGTAATAAATAAATTCATGTAAAAAACCCCAATTTATTGGCCAATCCATGTTTTGACGCCTGCGAGAAAGTCATAAACCTTGACCATAATGATTTTACTAAATAATTCAGTACATACAAATAAACGGGACTGCGACTGTAGTTACATTTTTAAATTATGAATAAAAGCCTGTGCTTCCAACTTGTAAATGTCAAACCATAACCACGCTTACAGTAGATCTCTTTCACTTTTTAGTATAGTTAATCAGTCATCAGTAAAGTTTGAACCGTATGTTTACAATAGATAAAAGTCCCAGTTGTAAACCTTAATTTTTTCCTGTATGTGTTCTCTCTGAAGTTAAATGTGCCACACACAAAACAGCCAACGAAACAAAACCATTTTACAATGACTGTTTTAACACAAACACTCCCCTCCCCAGTTTTTCATGCAAACACACATACACATGCCCATACACTTACCCATTTCATCCCTCCCCCCGCACCACCACCACTAATCTCGGTGAAGGGTTACTTTTTAACTAAAACATAAAAGGGACAATAGTGCATAGCTTTGAAGTGGTGGGGTAGATGTAAATAACTATTAACAACACAATAACTGTTCCCTCTGGATAAAAATAAAGTATTGAGGCTCCATTACTGTAACCACAATAAAAAAAAAAAAAAGGACTGGCATAGTGGAGACTAAAATACAAGCTGTTTTGAAATTTTATAGTTCTTACAGCTATGCATTGTCTATGACTATGAGAGCTGTTAACAATTCCCTTCACACTGTTTTTGCCTTCTCTAACTGGAAGGCAAAGCAGGACAATACTTGTCTAGAGAGATATGCGCCATACAATGTTTCGTGTTGCTGAATAACTAGCCTTTTCAGCTACTCTAAACCTACTGACGAAGACAAATCAATGGACAAATTGTAGAAGGAAAAATAGAATGATCAATCCCATGTCAAAGGTACAAAGAGGGGCGTCCTGATGTGGGCCAAACGTAAAAGCTGCCAAATCTACGTTCCCACGAACCATAATGCGTGTGGGATGGCGTTTACAAAGCAGTTATGAAATACTGTCTATTCACGTCACTGACGCAAAACGCGTTTCTATCTAATTTTTCGTAGAGAATGAAAAAAAGGAAAAGAAAAATTAAAATATATGATCAAACCATCAAGCAGACCATATTCATGATATGAGTCAAAGGTGAGTGTGTTAAAATCTCACTGAGGATTTCAAGATCTGAAATGTAAAAAAAAGGTAAAAAAAAAAAAAAAAAAAGGTAAAAAAAAAAAAAAAGTTTATGGTGACATGGATAACGCATAAGTGCCACACTTAAAATGTGCCTAAATGGTCATAGTATCCACCGGTGACTATCATTAAGTAATTTTGAAAAGGAGCTCAGGTACGACATTTAATTGCATTAAAAGGTATCTAGGATAATTTGCCAGTAAATAATAACATACCCACAGAAAACCACCAATGCAATGTTCACATTGGTGTTCTTCCTTACCTGAGTTTAAGGTATTTTTTTCCTGTAATTGCAGCCTTTAGGGAAGACATTGACTGCTGCGATGGGCGTAAACCACCAAGCTCTATTAAAACGACTTACAGTGTGTATAATTTATGACCTTGAATTCATCAGGCAAGCAAAGTTATAAGGCATTACTTAATCCTGTGGTTCACCAAACCTCTGCTGTTATATATGTTAATGTTGACATGTTTTCCCCATTTTGCAGTGTCTGCGTTCAGTTAATTGAATGATTATTTCTCGGCACCAAACTTAAGCAAATCCAAAAAGCCGATTAAGTTTTCATTTTATCATAAAACACATTCACACAGCTTCAACAAATTTAGGAGTGGTGACTTCACCTCAGCATCTGCTGCTCGCCTTCTCCACTCCGCTGACACCGGTGAGTTTAATGTCGTCTTTGTAAAAATGAGAAGTGACAGGAGCAGTCCGACAAATGAAACGACCGCCGACTGATTCGACCGAGTATTACCATTTAAACTGCTCGCCAACAGTTGAGCGCACATTGTATGTGAAGACCGGTACCATCAAATTTACGGAGAATGCAAGAAGCACGTCACTAAACAAGCCATGTTCACACGCACCATCCTCAACAATAAAACCTTCACTCTCCACTCTCAGCGGCATCAAAATACCGGGTTCCTTAACTATTTCGCCCCGGCTCGAAGCGTCCTATGCTCATATCTGGGACTATGGAATTCCCAAGGATTTAAGGCGGGGAGTGAAGGGTCCGCCTCCCAAAGTGCATGGGTGTGAGCACAGCGCTCTATGGCATGTGCTAATTAAATGATGAACAATCCAACACAACCAGGGCAACTTTTCGAGACCCCCCGCATCCAGACCACATGCAAAACAGTTTAACAGGGTTAACGAACCCACCATGAAGAGTAAAGATCAGCATCGGTGAATTCTTTTAATATTAAACAAACATTTTAAGATCAGAATGGTGTTTAATATCATTTGCAAAAAAAAAAGAGAAAAAAAAAAGAAAGTAAAACAGTTCATTTCAACTTACAAAACAATGATATGAAGGCGTTGACAAGTCTACTGCACATTAACTGTGGAAAAATCTACTAGTCAGGGGAAATTAAAGGAAGAAACAAAGAAAACAACCTCTCAACCCTGCCCACCCTTTCACCTTGCCCACTCTCTACACCCAACAGTTCCCTCACAGTAGATGCACATCAATGCTTCGTGGTCGTAAGAGCCAGCTGAAGCGGCACGCAGGACACTCTGGCGATGAAAAGGTTTGCAGACTGCAGACACTGACCTAACCCAAATCCCCCCTCACAACCTTCCCAGCAACTGAATCTTCACCCCCCCACACCACCTCCCTCCCCCACCCTCCATTAAGCCCAGGGCTGGAATGGTGTCTACATGAATCTTTTAGTATGGCCGGTCCCTTCTGTCTGCTCTGTGGTCTCCTCTGTCAGAACAAATAAAGAGAAGTGTATTAACACAACAGGCACTATGAGAACAAACCAAGCAAAAATGTGTTACGAAGATGCAATATATGCCGCGTGACAAGCACGCCCCCTGCTGGTCAGGCAGAGTACATCAGAATGAGTGTTAGTCTGGGGGGGGAGAAGTGGTTAAGGGTCATTACCTTCCTCCCATTTTGTATCCTCCTCCGTAGCTATCACCTCCACCGCCGCCGCCACCGTAGCTTCCGCGATCGCCACCACGGAATCCGCCGCGGCCCCTGAAACCACCGCGGTCTCCGCCTCCAAACCCTCCTCTGCCGCCACGATCTGAAAGAGACAAACCACGGTTATGAACAAGCCAACGGGACATTCCTCTCCTCCCCTCCCCCCCCCCCCCCCCCCCCAAAAAAAACAGTTCACTGATCATCTCCTGGACCATTAATTAGATAATCAAGATACAGGGCTTAAAGACTGATGATCAAAGCTTCATTTGGATACTGACATTCAAGGTTCTGAAGCTACAAAGACGAAAAATGCATCGCAACAGAGGAGAGAGAGAGAACTTCACAAACCTCCTCCAAAGCTGTCTCCTGGCTTTGGTGCACCACATTTGTTGCACTCATATCGCCGAGCAAAATTTATATTGCCACAAGAGCTGAAAAGAGGGAAGGAAAAAAAAAAAAAAAAAAAATCAAATATAAGTACTAAAACATGAAAACAAATTTTTGAACACTTGAAATAAGAGAGCTGGTATTTTAAAGTTTAGCTCCACCTACCTGTTAGGGCAGGGCCAATCACCGCCTTTCACATCAAAAGAGGGACCTCCGCCATAACCTCCACGACCTCTGAAACCTACGGCGGCAAGAAAACATGAAGCAGACAACGATATTAGTTCAAGCTAATTAAAACGTTCTTAAATTTAAGTCTTGACAAGATCATATCAAGATATCAAAAGAGCAAGATCCAAGGCAACCCTCAAAGCTAATGCGTACAATTAAAAGCCCATTTCACTCAGAGAACATGAGGCTCATAAGCTCTGCATCTACACGTCAACCCTTCAAATCTTACTGTGCCTTCATTAGATTAAACTCAGTCCATTACAGGCAGGAGATGACTGTGTGTTAAATTCAAATTAGCATTGTCAAATGACATACCTCCACGTCCCCTGCCGCCCCCTCTCTGTGTAAACTCTGCTCGTCTGGTGGCAAACGACACCTTAATAGGTTTCCCATTGAAATCTTTTCCTGTTGATGACAAGCACACATACAAATTAAGAAACCTATTCATCATAAAACACCTACACACACACACTATACAACATATATACACATACATACACATACACACACACTTTCCTCTTACCATCAAACCAGTCAATGGCAGCTTTGGCCGAGGGAGGATCATCAAATGAGACTGTGGCTTCACCCTTAAGCCTCCCTGTGGCTTTGTCAGTGTACAGGTTAATCATGGGCTTGCCAGTCTTCTTATTCACCTGTTTAGGGAAAAGAGGGAACATTTCCGGAGAGAGGACAGCTGACTTAATTACCAAGGTCTTACACATGACTCAGCAAAAACTACCACAAGTAGGATTAGCTATTCAACCCATTAGAAAAAAAAAAAAAAAAAAAAAAAAAAAAAAAAAAAAAACACAACTTACCTTTATGATGCCAATCTGCTTGAAGAAATTTCCTACTTCGTCAGTGGTAACATCCTCTCCAAGACCTTGGACAAAGATGGTGTTATTGTCCGAGTTGTCCTGTTCTCCACCTATATAAAATAAAAAAGGAAAAAACATTCAAAACCTAGAAACCACGGTTTATACTTACAGAAACAGCCAAATCATGACAAATGGAAAAAGTATAAAACATTTTATTTCTGGAAGTGCGCCACAAATGAAGAGGAAATGAATAACACGAAAGGGAAACGGTGGACAGTTACCTGCATCATCCCTTTGGCCATAGTCTCTGGGTCCTGAAAAACAGTAAAACACGAGAGGCAGAAAAAAATTGTGAGCCACTGAATAGAAGTCAGTCGGTCTAACATAAAATAAACACCATCTGAACTAGACAGATCTCTCTTTCAAAAAATATACTGTCCACATAATGTCCATTTACAGCCTGACAGTTTACAGCTATGCACCAGTGTGTCTGAAACAGTTGCATGTCTTGCCAACAAGTTTCAACACCAGCACAATGTCTGTGAGTGTTTTAGTAAATGAAAACAAAACAAAAAACAAAAACAAAAAAAAAAAAAAACCACCAAGTACTCTTCAACTACAGCACTGTGTCCCTTCTTCACCATAGGCATCAGTTGTCATCCAGAACGTATGGCATTAAATTCAAAATGTCCTCATGCAAGAAATACCATTTCTAATAAGCTGAGCACGAGTTACAGAGGTTTTAAGCCTTCAAGAGTATTAGCAGAGAGGAAAAGCCCTAAGAACAAAAAGGTGGAGTTCCTTGGATTGGTCAGACAAATGGTGGCTGGCAGAGTTCAATGTTTTGTTTTTTTTTTCTTTTCCCTAGTAAGTTTTTCTTTTTTTTTTTTTTCCTCTTTCCCCCACTGAGACAGTTCTGATGCTCGTCACTTACCACCGTAATTTTTGTAGCCACCACGGTCACCATCACTGCAGAGGAAAAATTGAAGATATGATGGCTTTCCTTTGTTGAAACCTGGGAGCCCATAGCTCCCCCTACAGTGCAGGCTTATGTTCGCACCTGCCATGGATTACTCATAACGAAGGAAATGTCTCATTTTACATTTAAAAAAACAAAAAACAAAAAAGAAGAGAGAGTTGGGCCAACTTTGAGAGACATTTCAAAATTAAATTGAGAAACAAAGGCTGAATTGGCCTTCATTCATTTCCAATCAAATTATGGGATTTTCTCTGAGGTCGAGTCTCCAGAGAAGTTAACTTTTAAACCAGAGCTGAGCCTGGAGGCTTGGCCCCCCCCCCGGCCCACTCTTAATCATTGGCTCTAGATTTAAATATGTCTAAATTGTGGTTGCACTCTCAAGAGGTCAACTGCACATTCAGATTTTTCTTCCATTGAGTGCTTTTATGAGCTCCAATGGCTGAGGTCCAAGTTTAAATTCATTCACTTTGATACCTGTAGTATAAAATGTAGACCATGTTAACACAAAACATATGACTCCATGTGAAATAACACAACACTTCAATGATACCGTTTCATGTGGAGCAAACTGAGAATGTTCCCTTGCGATTGAGTTTAAAGCTTCTGAGGCGATAATCCAGAAAACACATTTCTTGTAGGAACAAATCTGAAAACACTGGGGGTCTCCTAGCAACAATGGGGAAGGCTGCTAACTAAATGATTGAGACCAAGGTTTGAAGAAGTCTTAACATTTAAAATCCAATTCTCCCTATAAATAGTAATATCTAACAGACTTAAACAAAAACACTTCAGGTGTTTACAAAAACAAATAATGGAGACCAAGTTGGTGCCCAAACTACTTACTGAAATAAAGAGTCAATTATGGCCAGTACTGCCAAAAGCAGTTTCACTCCGTACTAAATGTTTTTGTGGTTTCTTTTAGCCCGAGTTAGCTGGATATTTTAGTTAGGGACATGTCATATCTTGTTAAAATGGGAAGTTTGAAAAAGAAATCACTCTGAATTAAAAAAAACGATTAGTCTGTCGTAGGGAGTCGACTAATTTGATAAATTACTAGACATAATGAAGTCTACTGTCCAACTTAAAATTAAAAAAAAGACACACCAACAGAACACTTGGGACTTATCGCATCAAGTTTTGACTTGAGATCCTACATTCACCTCCATCCTCATATACTATGACACCAAGGGTTCCCTGAGGTTCCTTCTTTCCTTGAGAAAGAAAGGTCAAACCAGAGGCAAAAAATGCATTTGAGGAGAACAAAAACAAAAAGGGAAAAAAAAAACAAAAAAACAAAGATATGGATGACAATTTCTATACGGCTAGGCACACTCGGCTCCACTGCACTGAAAGAGGGCGGGGCTCTGATGCCCCATTGAACTTCGTTGGCCTCTAACGGCTGGCAATTACTCCATTGTAATTCAGTGAAAACCAGGGCTTCGTAAATGTCTTTTAGCATATGCTAAATGGCAGCACTAGTCAGTCATCTTTCATTCACTTGTAAAATACTCACAAAGCAAGCCTCAGATGAAGAGGGGCGGGTTGTAAAGGGACTAAAATGAGATGAGTGATCGACTGTGTGTATGCATGGAGGTGTGTGTTATGGAGAGGTGAGAAATCATGCAGCTCTATGGATCACAACAAATGATATGCAGCAGTACCTGTCAACTGGGCAAGGTGTGCGACTTACCCCATACCAGAGTGTTGGCCACCTCTTCCACCCCGGTCGTAGCCCCCCCGATCGTAGCCGCCACGCCCTCTGCCCCTGTAGCTCTCTGACCTGTCAGACCCTCCATCATCACCACCACCATATCTCCTGCTCTCGCCTGCTGGGGGGTGGAACTAAAGCTCACTGACAGTTTTCTTTTCAGAGAGGACATTGAGATACAAGTCCACAAAAAAAAAAAAATTACTTTACGCTTAATGCTGTCAAAGTCTTCAATGCCCTGGCAGTAATCGGGTATGTTTAGCGACCTCGTTCTGTTTGATATTACCTTCCGTGCGTCTTGCGTAGCCTCCCTGAGATCCCCCATACGAGCCCTGCTGTCCATACCCTCCTGACTGCTGTCCGTAGGAGCCCTGTTGACTGTAGGAGGACGACCTGTCGCCGTACCTTTGAGAGTGACATGGGAAGACGCTTTGAAACGTAAACATGAACGCGACAAAAACGTTCCTAGCAAAGAGTCCGCTTGCAAGAGCAAATGGCTAGATGCCAAAATCTCTCCAGCAGACAGACAGACAACACTGCCACCTTAAACTCACTCAAGAATAAAACTCTGCATTTCTAGTGGCCGTTGTTACAAAACTAAAATTAAAAAAAAAAAAATTTGACCGCAGGGTACGTGTACACTGTGTTCATTCATTTTTCATTCTTAAACTGAAATCTTTTTTGTTTTTATATTTGTATTAGAATACAAACAAGGTGTTAAAAACAGTATTTGACTTAAAAACAATCACTAGTACAAAATGGCCAAGGATTTGCCTTTTGCATTATTTCACTTTCATTTTGGGGGTGAAATGAATGTACATCAGCAATGTTATAAAGTTCTGTGTAGTAGCTAACGTTAGCACTGTCGTCAGACCTATATCCTCCATGTTCTGCTGAGCACAGAATTCCACACTTATGGACCATCCTTGTCCAGCACCTCACTGCAAGAGACTCTTGGCTATTTCTACATATTCTGATGTAGCTTTTAACATCTCTTTTTAAATCATCATAAGATGACTTCTCTGGAACCTTAATCAGAGAAAAGGGCCTGTAGGCTGGTCCTACTAGTACCTTCCAGGTCTGTTTTTCTCACATGGAAATGGGCATTTTTTCACGTTCAGTTTCATGAATATTTGTTTACTACATTGCGAGCTGAAATCAACAAAAAAAAAACAAGACAAAAATATTGTGTTTCATATATATATATATATAAAAAACACACACACACACACACACACACACACACACACACACACACACACCATTAAAATAAAAGGCTATTTGCTTGCGTCATGATTTCAAAACGAAAAACGAATGAATGCAACATACATAGACCTCAGTCACCCCAGTGGTGGTGTCTGAATTACAATAGGCAAGTCCCTGGGGATGGGGACACTACTGTCATTGCACACAAAGAACATCCAGAGGATTTACCCGGAGGAGGAGTCCGAGCCCTGCTGGCCATAACTATCGTATCCCGATTGTTGCTGGCCGTAGCTGCCGGAGGAAAAACCCTGTGAAGACTGGCCATAGCCTTCATCTACAGGAGACAAGACAACAGAGCACAAAACAAAAGTAAAACTGAACAACTGTTAAAATCGCATTACGCAACTTATTGCTGACTTGTGCAAATATTGTCACATAGACAAACCTGACTGTCCGAATCCTCCATAACTCTGTCCGCCATATGATCCTCCCCCATTGCCCTGACCGTAACCCTGGCAACATCCAAAGACATAAAATTTAAACAACTTGTACAGTACAATGGGCCACAACAGCTCCATGTGAGATGCCTGAAAGTCATAGACAAGCACAGCACTCACCTGTCCACCCTGTTGATAGCCTTGAGAAGTCCCACCATAAGATCCATAGCTAGAAAATGGAGAGTATTAAATTTCGACAAAAAACAGTAACCTACTGCGTGATAACGCATCAGATGAGCTGGTTAGATTTAACCAAGTACTCTGTGAGTCTACAAGTTCCAAAAACAAAAAAAAGCAAAAAAACCCAAAACAAACAAAAGCCTGAATAACAATGTGAACAATACGCAAAATTTGTATATATATGTATATTAAAAAAAAAAAAGGAATAATAATAATAAAACTTGAGGGAAAGCGATGATGACGTGCCTTTGTTGAGCTCCAGGCTGCCCGTAGCCCGAATCTGGAAATGAAAAAAAAAAAAAATATCAAAATAGTTTTCGGTGGTAGTTTTCACCGGCATGTTAACACATTCAGTTGACCTGAAAATAAAATTAATTCTTGTCGATTGTGTATGTACTACTGTAGCACATAATATCAAGCGCGCGACGACAGATAAGGCCTAGTTCAAGAAGCAAGCAACTTGTCTTAGCCTCTTAGCGTAGCAAAACAAGCTAATTCTACCACGCTGTTTCACAAAAATGGCGGTGGATCAACGATCACCAAAATGAAGACATCATTTAACGCAAAACCACTTTAACACAACTGTAAATAACGATTTTGTTCATAATATATTTTCTCTCTTTGGAAAACGGTTCTTCGTTTTCATATGGATCGTCGACCTAGTTTATCTATTTGACCCATTTAGCCAGCAAGCTAGGTTATGGCTAAGCTTGCTTCTTCACTTTGTGCTGCTTCCGCCAGTTAGCTCTAGCTGGTCAACGAACCAAAAAGATATAATAATAAAGATATAGAAATGTTATACTATAGCATCAAAACATCAATATTTAAGTTATATCTTACCCGAAGCCATCCTTAATCGTCAAGATAAAACAATTTTTCCACCTTTCTCGATAAATTTAAAAACCCGGCAACAATCATACGCACACTGCAGCACTTATGAACTCTGACCTACTGCTGGACCATACCAACTGTGTATATCAGTTAGTTACAGTGAAGCACATTAATAATAAAGTACAATCTAAAATTAGGATACTAATAGTGACATTATGAGTTAACTATGCATTATATAAACTATGTATTAGTTCATCATAAAATGGCAGATACCATATTTATTTCTGCTATGTGCTTTATCAGCACCCCTATTCTCAAAGAAAGTGGAACGTTCATTGCGCCCTTTTCTGAGGGTATGTCACATGATTCTTTAAGAACAGTTGTGGCAGCGTGAACGTGTGTGAATAAAACCGATCGATATTACAGTTTTCAGCATTACATACAAGACAAGCAGTGTGATTGTAAAGTGTCGTATCGCTGTTTAATCCAATACTGTCAACATCATAGATTGATCCTAAATGATTATGAATCTGTAAGAATGAAAAGATGAAAGTAATGAAGCCGAGACCTCTCACCCTCTTACTAAATGCTTTCGACTTTTTGTCGTACAACAAAAGACAGCGGATACAAAATGGTTCGAGTTTGCCTGTCTAGTGTTTGGGATTGACTTTATCGATTGGGATTGGGACTGGGACTGGGACTGGGACTGGGACTGGGAATGGGAATGGGATTAGGAAGCACCCCCGCGGTCCCCCGGAAACACACACACAAACAAAATAATTCAAACTTTCTCCAGTGTTTCTGTAATTATTCATGAAATGTTTTCTTCAAGTCTTTGTTGTTTACGCATTCCCTAAATTGAGGAGCTACCCATTATATACATGTATCAGATAATGCAAGAGGTTATAGGGCTCTCTTGTATTGAACTTTTCTTTTTGTGGTTTTTCAATGTCTGTGTGGCAAATTGGAAAAATACCCCCTCCCACTTTCCTCTCAATGGTTTTATCACTGCCAGGTAGAAATGTGTGTGCATGTACCCACAAATGCAAAGGAACAAGGTGACAAGTTAATTTCAAATTTTATTCATTAACAAATTACATGTCTACATACAGTATTAACATAAAGGAAATGGTTATTGCATATAAAACCAGATGATGCTGACAATAAAAGTAACAACAACGTACCAATATACATCCTCAGTTTTTGCAAAAATAATGCTTTCATTACTAGCAATGCTGTTATGAAAAATATCATCATTAAATGTTGTGGAAAGCTACACTTAAATAAGGCACTAGTTAACCAATCTTACAAATGGATTTAAAGGGCCAGTGGTATCTAGATAATTGTCAACTGGCCTTATTCAAATGATAAGGAGAACGGATGTAGGTTCAACCCTCTCCACATCTCTTTGAAACGAAACAGAGGAAGAACACACAGTGATTTTGGGCAAACTTGCATTTGAGTTAAAAAAAAAAAAAAGAAGAGGTTAGTGGAATGTGAATGTGCTTTAAACATAAGGCCGACTCATTTCATCCTTAAAATCAGTTACAAATACATAGCCATACTCATCTGTGCTACAATGTATAGCTGTCCAAAGTCTATTGCTTCCTTCCCATATGCACTGTGTGTGTGTGTGTGTGTGTGTGTGTGTGTGTGTGAGCATGTGGGGGTGTGTGTGTGTGGTCTTGATCCCCTTGTAAAAAGAAAGGTTAGGAATGTCTAACGGACACCTGCTAAGAAGAAGTTTATGAGCCACATGAAGGTTCACACACAGGATCAAACAAAGTCAACAAAGCGCAGATTCTCTCTGCAGGCGCAGTACAATCTATATCAAGTGCATAGCAATAACTAACTGGGCCTAAAAAGTCTCCTGCCATTTCTGCAAGGTAGTCTTTCAGACGTTCTCTCAAGATGAGATGTTTTATTACTAACTACTGATTGTATGAGGTGTAGCCTATCCTGTCATTTGCTGCATTACTTAATGTGTCCTTGATTAAAAATATATATATAGTCACAATTAATGCATAATGTGAAAAAGGCTACATTCAAAATCCCTTTCTAATTGCATGAACGACTGTTCCATAATATCGATGTTAAGTTACCGACTTGACACAAAAATATTCTGTATTCTACATGTTATTCTTATTATTTTTTTTACACGTTTGCTAGAACAGATCTCAGGAATAAGTGCTTGTGACACTGTATGACAGCCATGTATTTTTGTCCATACTTTTTGTCACAGCACACCAATACACAAACATAATAAGAATCCTCATTACAAAAGTTCTAGAGTCTATCCACCAACTACAAGTACAAGGAATCACTTAAGTTCTGGAAGCTGGAAACTGCTTTGTGCCTATTTGGTCACCTTTACTAGGAAAAAAACAACAACAAACTAACAAAAAAAAAAAAAACAAAAAACAAAAACAGTCCACCAATGATTACATCAAATACATTTAAACTTCTTCTCCAGAACAGACTGGAATAAGAATGGTTAAAAGAACTCTTGAGGATACTCTGAGGACGTTTTAACTCCAGACGTCTTGCGAGTAGCGTCCCTTGGTCATCAATTTCTTGATGTACTCTGTGGCTTGAGTGCTCGTCATACCTCCCAGCTCCTGGGCGATGTCGCAGAAAGCAGCCTGCACATCCCTCGCCATGTTACGAGCATCACTTGAGGAAAAAAACAAACAAACAAAAAAAATCAAGCACATGTTTCACATCACCAAAAACCTGAGGAAAAATCCAAAGTCTCTCAAATCACAGTTGAGACCTACTACGACTATGTTGTGTTTCTGCCAACCGTAGAGGGTAACTCACCCGCAAATGTAGATATGCGCATTGTCTGTATGAATCTTCTTCCAAATATCCTCTTTCTTCTCCTTCAAAAGATGCTGAACATACACCTAATTAAGAGAAAGAGAGAGATTTCGGGGAAAATAATTAGCTAATGAATGATGTCTCCAGTATACTTGAAAGAGGAAAGGTCAGTAATGGAGTGCATAGACACCATTTTGCATCTGCACCGAAACTTTGGCCCTTAAATGGGGTACCTTGTGCTCCTGGTCTCGTGAGAAGGCAACGTTAAGCTGAGTTAGAACTCCTTGCTTCTCGAACTCTTCCAGCTCCTCTTGGTACAGGTAATCTTCATTCTTGTGACGGCAGCCGAAATACAGCGCTGTCTCTCCCACTTCCTTACCTGGAGAGTAACATTTGGAACACTCCTTATGTCATGTTTGAAGCCCCCTAATCTGAAGTGTTATTGGTCTCAGTTTAAATATAATTAAGAGTGTAGAAACCGCAGCCCTGTAAGGCAGTTCCCGTTTGAAAAAATGAACAAAATACTGTTTCATTGTGGTCGGTGGACAACAAAGTTAAGAATAAATGACAATGTTCGACATATAACTGAATAAAATATGCAGGGGGTTTGTGAGGATGTGGGTCAACTTTTACATATGATATGTAAAATGGGTAGTTACTGTATTAAATGGGCTTTGAAATAAATAACTCGCTGACATGCGCAGTATATTTATGAACTTGCACACACGGGCAAAAAACAGAACAGTCTGTACCGGTAATGCTCAGACCGTCTTTATGTTTACAAAGGCCCAAGATGAATTAACTTCTTACAATATGGGTAGGCTCTTACATTATTGGCCCGGTGTAAATACCAAAAATTTAATAATGACAATGTAAACAATAGTGTAATAAAACTACCAGTAGTGTAATAAAATGTAATACAATAAAGGCAATATTGTAATAACATATTACATTATTGGCAGGTTTTCCATTATTTGCTTGGTAACTTTTTTTTTTTTTTATGAATAGTATAATAACCTAAACTCAAAATGTCATACTGCTTAGCTAAAACAGATGCAATGCCTCTAACTTACTTTCACTTTAATTTCTAAACTCACTACAAACACAGAAAATGTCTGTGTTTGCTTTTAGCATAGAGTTCTGGACAGAGATTCCTATGCGGTCATACTGTTAGGTTTCCCTTGTGAACCTCCATATCTTTTCACGCATCAGCTACACAATATCAAACACAATAAACTAATAAACACTAGGAGATCGAAATGAATGAAGTAGTTGAAAGAATTAGATACTGAACTAAATGTAATGGGTGTCAGGGCCACAGAAATACCACTGGTTTAAATGTGGCACATGGTCTGAACATGACCATCCAGGCCTCCTTACCCACTGCTCACTTTCCATCTGGGATTGGTCATATTCAATTTTCTTTTTATTGAGTTAGAGTTAACTCTGACCCCAGAAAATATCAAAATCAATTCTTTTAGTTCATTCAGTAAATCAACGAAACAACCAGCCAATCTGCTGGCGAATCAAATCCCAAGCAAGAGAGAAATAATGATGCTGTCCCATATCCTGCCTTGAGAAATCCTGGGATCTATCATCACATTCACACTTGGTATGGAAATAACAACAATTCTAACGTTTAACAGAGTTTGGAACCTTCTTCTGCGACCAACAGAGCCAATGTAAAATTAGATTTAAATAGCCGTTCACACACAATGTAATATACTTTTTCACCTAGCGTTACTCTTACTTTATCAAACCTGAAGTGTTTGATCTGTTTTACCTGGTTGTTATTACAGTATGGGTTTCTGTTATTATGTTACTCATTAAAAAAAAATGGTCACCAAGCCAATGATGTAGAAGCCTACCGATAATGTAATCCCCTATCAGTATTGGCCAAAATGTTACTACTTCAGTGGTTCATGATTTTATTGAATTTTATTTAAGTCAAGTATTACATTGCTGGCTTTATTACACTACGTTTTATTAGATTATAGACAGTTACTGGGCTATTGGTCTTTATTACATTTTGGGCCAATAAAACAAATCAATAATGTGATTATCTGCCTATAACTTAATGAGTTACTGCATTCTGCGCCTCTGCACCCAAGCCCAAATGTAATAACCTGCCCACGATGTAATAAGTTACTTTGGGCATTTACAATGTCTTTAACATTATGTCATTTGTGGAGTGAACACTGATCAATACAAGCTGCGGCAATATCTAACCTTGCTCTTTCAGCCACGCTCTCTCCTGGATGAAGCCCATAAAGGGGGCGATGCCTGTCCCAGGTCCGATCATGATCACAGGGTTGCTGGCCTTGAAGGGCAGGCGGAACTGTGACTTGCGGATGTACATGGGTACGGTGGCCTTGTGCCCGTTGTCGGTAGGCATTTTGTTTTTCAGCCAGTGGGTGGCGACGCCCTTGTTGGTGCGACCTGTCTTTGTTTGGTACTCCACCACCACGGCGCAGATGTGGATGCTATTGGGATGAACCTGTCACAAAAGGGGGCGCACATTAACCAGGCGAACAACCGTGTACTTTCCCTAGAGCGAATACAGCACAGAACTGCAAATATTCACCGAGGGAGAAATAAAAAGAGTTTAGGACAAGCTGATTTTACTCCCTCACCTTTGACGAGGAGGCAATAGAGTAGTAGCGGGCCTGAAGGCGTGGCAGTAGTTCGCACAGGTGGTCTATGGGTGGTCTGAGAGAGGGAAAGTCCTCCAGGATAGCTAGAATATTCCTGCAGGAGTCCAGCACCCAGCTCTGGTACAGCGCCTGGGAACGAGTAAAAAGAAGCGGAATGGGACTAGGTTTCGAAGAACTTACAGGCTGCGTTTTGTTTTTCAGGCATTTCATATTTCTATCTCTGAGGGAGACATGCACATGGAGAAAGAAGCCATGTATTTTACTGTTAACTACACCTAACTCTTCTATTGAACTCCCTTAAATTAAGTCTCAAATGAATCATAGCAAATGTAATTACTTTCGTCAAATAAAATGATACGAATTTCATTTATATCTTTTATTAATCAAGTCATGTGCATGTGGCCCTCTTTTTTCAAATGGACAGGAGAACAAACTGCACCAAAGCTCAAAGAGATTTTTTTTTTCTTTTTCTTATTTTGATTGGGATTTTTACACATTGATAGTCGGGCCATCTGAAGCTCTCTGCTCTTCTGTAATAGATGGGATAAGAGGTAACAGTGCTCACCTTGCCCTCAGGGGAGGAGGAAGCCATCTTACGCATGTTCTCTTGTTCCTTGGGGTCTGTGGCATACTGGGCCAGTTCATAGAGGACGTTGGTGCGAGGGGGGTTGGTTACGTCCAGATAATGGGAAAGAGCCGTACGGTATGTGGTGGGGCAGGGGAACGGATGCTTCTTATTGGACTCCTCTGAAAAGTAACGACCGGTAAAAGTGAGTGCGTGCTTAAAACTGTGCGTCTATTTCAAAAAGGAAAACTTAATCTAAGTCACCATTTTTTTTCTTTTAACATATCTAGCAAAATGACTGCAGTCTATTGGTTATATCATTTCCATGGTAAGCATTTACGCATCTAAGATTTTGCAAATTTCTTTCCAAACTACTTTGTGAATGAGAGTCTGTGTTATCATTGACAGAATGCTGAGAAAACAGCCACTAGGACAAGAGCAATTAATGCTCTAGACTAAATCCACAAGGTCATGGCCATACCATCAAGGTTATTGAGGGAGATAACGGTATCAAGGTCCACTCCAAGGATCTCTCCGATCTTGTTGACGATAGCGCTGTCATTAATGGGATAAACAGCCACATGGTCTCCTGATTCATACCTGCAAAGATGAATTAGTACACATCAGTTTCAGTTTTATCTTCAGTTGGACTATCTAATGTTCGAGCCCACTTATAGATTTTCTACCAGTACATTACATTTACCTTTAGGTCTCATAAAATTCAGTTTTCTGGGACAACAGTAAGTCAGCTGTATAATTACCAGAGGGGAGTAACACTGCTAGAGAGCAGTGTTTCCCTTAGGCTGACTCATGCTTAACAGTTAACTTTAACCTGAATGAAATACAAACAGTGACATCAGAACTTCATATCTGGTTTACTCGGCTCACGGCACAATCAGTCACTGAGAGAGGCCAACAAAGCTAACAGCAGTAAGCTCACCGCTAACATTGGTCTTCTCTAATATATTTCCGTCTTTGGTCATCTGGACTGTCTGGTCACGCCTATTTGTGACTAATACTGTGACATCGTGTGTGACTAACCCGAAAAGAAATGTAACCAGGTAACTATTAAAGTCTGAGACAAGTCATTAAAAAGCAACTGATCTGAAATGTAACGACAGATGGCACGTTTCGTCGATATGAGCAGCATGACAATGTTTTTTTTTTTTTTTTACAGCTGAAAATGAAATTGCATTTGACACACCTCATGTCTGAACAGGTGTGGAAAACCTGAACTGCCAGGTACAGTACCACTGTAACATAAAACCACAAAACAGCATTTGCTTCATACTCTAAACTTGTTACCTGATCTTGGAGCCTGTAATGTCCAGCTCTAGGTGCATCAGGTGTCGGTCGCCTCCTTTGTTCAGCTTGCGGTTCAAAGTGACCGGTGCCAGGAAAGGGTTTTTTGCATCAAAAGGTCTGAAAAAAAAAAAAATGAATAAGAATGGGAAGGCATGAATAGACCAGGTTTATTCCTAAATTAGCATCTCATGTTAGCTCCAACGGTGCAGATTTTATACAACCGGACTGTGGTCCCTCAGAAAAGGGATTATTCATTTCTAAAACGATTTACATTTAAAAGTTGGCCGTGGAACAAAAAAAAAAAAGAAAAAAGAAAAGGCTGCATAACAAAGAAATGGTCAGAATACGTCTTTGTCAAAAACAAAACAAAAACAAAAAAACAGACAAGCTCTACATGAGCTTGGGGAGGGTCTGAGCTAAGTGAAAACTAACGCTCAGATCACAAACGTAGATCAAACCAACCAGGTAACTGGCGTTTCACTGCGTATGGGTCTTTTATTGGGGCTGGGATGAGAGAGATGGGTAAAGCGGTAGAGGGGATTGAAGAAAGACAGAAAGAAAGAACCGGAGGGGAAGATGAGAGAATGTTTGCGTGGGGGGTCTCACTCACGGTTTCTGGTTCTCAAAGCTCTTCAGTCTGCCCAGCTCGCCGGTGTAAACCTTATTCATGTTAACGTCCTCGTGCACCTTCAGCTCGTACTGACGGATACTAATGACAACAAGAACAGGTGATTAGCAGCCAGAACATTTTAGGGCCGTGTGTGTGTGTGTGTGTGTGTGCGTGTCTGTATCCACGTCAAGTATGCATTGTCTTGAACATTATTTGTTATAAAAATGTGTCTAATCTATTTCGTTACTAAACCAGTAGCAGAATTCAGGCAGCACTGTGTCAGTTACTCTAGCAGTCTTTGGATTTCTCCAGTGGAGATGAGGCATTGAAAGCTAGACTGAAAAGCTTGTTACATTCAAATACCGAACACAAGGCAGCCAGACCAGAACAACAGAGCAGTTACGGTGGAAGCGACAGCTTCAGGTCACCGTGCCCTACACGCAATGCCAGCTGAGGACGAGTGTCCAAAATGAAAGCTTTTTCTGTCCGCGTTTACGAATGAAGCGTGTGAAAGACAGAGCTTCAGACCTGGACTCCTCGCCAGTGGCCTCCACGCCGAAATGCTCACAGACAGCCGGCCAGAACTGCTCTCTCCACGAGACAAAGTCCTCCTCCAAACTGCAGAGAGACACACACAAAAAACCCAGACCTGTTGAGTGCAGTATTTCAAGTATATGAAGAGTGACCTTGGCCGTGTTACTTGTAAGTTTGTGGCTATATGTGAACTTTATTGATAATATAAGCTGAACAGATTTTGATTAAATCTAAAATACATACATATACAAACACATAAATGTATGTACAGCTGGGTTCAGTTTAACGATGAAATTTAAACAAATGTCATCACAAAAGACATTTGAATGAGAAATTAAGTTCTTTGATAACCAATAAAACCAGTGTCGTCAGACAAACAGTTCCAGTTCATAACGTACTTTCCATCATCGTCTCCCATGCCCAGATCGAAGATCCTCTGGGCTCCCAGCTCTGCCAGTCTCTTATCCACATATTTGCCCATGGCGTTGTAGTGTTCATATGTCTTATTACCCAAGGCAAACACCTGAAAAGGGGCCACACACAAAACAAACAAATTCAATCATCGTTCAGATCAGATGGGCTGAAAAACTCCAATTATCAATTTCACAATTTTATGTTTGCCTCTCGCAACAGCGTTACTGTACAAAAGTATTTGATGGTGGGACTATGGTTCCGTGAGGGGGAAAAAAAAAAATTAACGACAGTGCGGTTCAAACCGTTTCACAATGAACCGCGTCACAGAGAGTGTTCAGCATTTGAGTTTGAAGAATAGTGACAGAGTGGCCTCACGGAATGATTCCATCAACTCTAACTGCGTGTGATTAATGTGTTCATTCCAGTCTAGAACCGAAGGACAATATGAAGCACTAAAGAAGCACAAAGACAGCGCCGCCACACTGAACTGCTCTTCAGTCAGAAGTTAAACTCTCCGCTGACACATCACAAGGTCGGCAGCAGTTTGCCGCCAGGAGGAGGCACGAAAAAAGACGCTGTGCGCCTCTTTAGTCTCTGACTTCAATTAACTGAACAGACACACAATAATAATAATCATCTCCAATGCTGATAAATAAAATCGAACGCATGATTTCATCTCACGTAAAATGAGGACCCAGGTTTAATTAAACTCAGGGATTGCTCTGCTTTTTTTTCCCCCACTCCATCAACATTTTCTGTTCAATTTTCTATTGGCTTCGATAAAATTGTAGCCAAAGGGCAATGAGAGACAAATTCATTTCTACGCATAGGTAAAACAACTGTCTACAATTAGCAATTTCTCCAGGTTACAACATAGTCTAATTTAGCAACCTCTGATGACAGAGATTCAAAGGTTATTCTGAAAAGCTGGCATAAAGCCATCTCTGAGCAGAGGTATACAGCAGAACCTGATGTCCTCACACTTTCATCACATGATGTTGTTGACAGATAACAAAGTGTGGCTGTTTGGCTTTAAATCCGTCAATTCATACAAAATTTAGCAATATGCGCACACACACACAGAGAAAATCCCCACTCTACTTGATTCCTCATTTTAGAGAGCTTAGTCACGGGGGTCAAGTGTTGCTTTGTCATTATGCTCTTAAAATATTCTGCTGTGTTACCACTGATTGTGAATCAGAAATCTTAAAAAAAAAAAAAAAGAATTTGCTGTGTAATGTTGAAGGAGGATGTGGCGTAAGACCGGCTGGGTTTTTGACACATGCCTCTTTATTTCGTTGGAATATGACTCATAAGGACACAAGGCAGGGGAGATTCTGCTCACCAACGATTCTCGTGAGGCACTATCTCTAGATTGTGAACTGTTTGGTATAGGGGAAAGGACATGGTAGGTGAAGGTTACTCCAGGTTCCAGGTCTCTGACTCAGTCCCAAGTGACTCATTAATGCACTGTACGAATCTCATAGACCTTCCCATACTCTGTACAGGGTTCAGTTCTCAGATTCAGGTTTGATGACGTTGAGAATGTTCACTATCTAGTGGGATTTCTTTTTTCTTTTGATATGATGTTTTAGGTGACATCTAGAGCAACAGAGTTAAAAGTAAGACACAGAGAGATAAACATACTGTGTATTTGATGCCACCCAGCTCAGCATCGCCCTCCTGCAGCCAATCGTAGAAGTCCTGAGCATTATCAGTGGGGTCACCCTCACCGTAGGTGGCCATGCAGAAAATGGCCAGAGAGTTGTCTATCTCACTCAGACGAGAAAGCTCTCCCTTAAGAATGAACAGACAAAATGTACAATTAATTCACTGTTCACTCAGTAATAACCAGTCAGTGGCGTCTACTGGACACAGATTTCATAAAATATAGAGAAAATAAATAATTAGTAAAAAAAAAAAAAAAAAGCTTGGATGGATGAAAGTATGAATTTTGACTGAACCGATTCTGATGAGAAACAGAATCCAGTTTACAGGGGATATTATTTCATGCGGCAGGAAGGTAGTTTGTGGTTTCTAAAGGCTTAACAGCGAGCGTTCGGTGATGTTTTACCATGTCGTACTCCTCTGGATCTGCTGCCATGCCTTTCATACCGTAACGCTGGGCATCTTTAGAGAGCCTGTTGGCAAATTCCTCAGCCGTGCCCGTCTGAGAGCCGTAGAACACCACAATGTTCCGTCCCTACAACAGAAAACACACACACACACACAAAAAAAAGACTTTCTGTGATGTTGCGATAGTACAAGCTAAGTGGATTTAAAGGGACAGTGTGAACTAAGACATAATTATCTGAGCAAAACAAGAGAGTAAAAATTAAAAACTGTATTGTGAGCCATAGACTCACAATAAGTAACTCATTTTCACTGAATATTTATCAACATTAAAAAAAATAGAAGAAGAAACAAGACTCCACTCATTATGGAGCCTCTTGTTCCTGTTACTACGACGACATTTTGTGTTACCCCACTAAAGAATACACACTACAGCCGTAGACTAAACATGAATATAATATGAATGTTACATAACCCAAATATCTGCAGATACATCCAGTCAAAACATTTAAATAATCTTACCGTCTTCTTCATTTTCTCAATAAAACTAGTCTCCCGTGCTGTTGGCGCCCTGCACACAGAAAGGGAAAAACATCAGCATGACAATCCCACCCCCCCCCCCCCCCCCCAAAACAGAGCAGAAGAGAGTGTAAAAGGGAAGACCAAACATGAAAAGACAAGGTTGCATGCCAATTCATTTTATGAATCACAAGGTTAAGAAGGCATTGAAATGAACTTCATCCACATTAATTATCGTCAGAGATAGCTGCACAGAATGCTGAACCATCGTCTTTACAGTGTTTTTACTGACGGCTCTTCCAGAATGAACCAGCCTCACACGCAACAACAATTACAAAACAACAGGCATACCCTCAAATAGTTTCTTTATGTCAACCTATGAAGCGAATATACAGCTTACTTCTGTATGAGAGCAGTAAGAATAAATGAACGTTAGAGCACCATCCTCACTAAGATCCACTCATTTATACACTGTGGTTCAGTAAAGCTATAAGAGAAAACACATGTGAGAGGAAAGTACGGTTTGGTAACTAAAAGAACAGTTATATAGCTGAGCGAGGCAGCAGATTCTACAGGACTTCCTGAAGATAACACTATCAAAACCTCAGTCTCGACTGGCAGGGCCGGTTTATCTATCAGAAAAGGGACAAACCATGAAGTAAACCCCCCCCCCCCCCCCAAAAAAAAACAAAAACAAAACAAATTAGTAACCTAACCTAAACCGTCAAACAATCTCTAGCTCCCATGGAACACCTGTGTAATCCGTCCCCATTTAAAAACCCCCGACATAAGCACTTTCTTTCCAAATCCAACCCCCAAGGAACTCACACTGTTCAATGAGCAGTGACACACCGTGACTTCGGGTCCGTGTGCTGAAATGGGTAACATCGGGACAAATAAAACTGAAAGGGACCCATGGAATGAATGGCTTGATGCATTAAAGAGCAAAGGGAAATTTAAATGAGGCAAAGACAATGTCGTATTGTGCCAGGGAGGTGACCGAAAATGCGGTCTACAAGACTCTTCCTTCCATACTTCTCTATAGGATTACATACACCCCTCCACACAAAAAATGTTAATGTTTACAGCAAAAAGCAAGAGAGAGCGAGCAAGAGAGGGAGGGGAGGGGGGCGCGAGAGAGAGAGAGAGAGAGAGAGAGAGAAAGAGTGAGAGAGAGACTGAGACTTTTTACTTTACAAATGCTCTGGGCACACAGCCAACTGTTGCACAAGGATCTGAATAATGTTATTTAATGACCTTAAATTGCAGCTGAACACGTTGCGTGGGGGTGGGTCTGATTCAAAAATTCACTGGTGGAGTACTGGAATTCTTTCGATTCATTCCCGTTTCAAAATTTCAAAGCAACAACAAAAGTTTGTGTGTGCATTCTATGCAGACAAGCTATTTTTTTTCAAACCTGCTTCACCTAAAACAAGAGAAACGCAGGATTGGGAGGAAGATTGGGAAAAAGTTGGCTAGTTTTTCCATCATTCACACCATTCTTACCACACATAAAAGCCGGGGCAAACACAAAAGCTATTCACACAGGTCCAAAAGCAAATCATTAACATGAGTTTGAATAGTCAAACAGCTGCCCTCAAACACATAAACTGGCTACATGTATTTTCCATATGCTCTCATGCCCACTGAGATCTTACAACAACATATGCAGCAGAACATATTGGCAGAGAGACATTGTTTGGATGTATAAGAGTCCACATTGAAAACTAAACTTACTAACAGACTGAACCAATCTGATACTACCCTTTTTTTTTTTTTTTAACGGTTGGTACCTACTTTCACGCTACATCTGTAAAGCTAAGCCAATGGGCTAATAACATTTGCCTTCAAGGTTCAAGTCAAGATAGGATGAACTTTTAGCTCACTGCATATTCATAGACCCCAGTTATGAATCAAGGAGACGACCACTAACCTGCTGGCAGCAGCCTGTCTATCCTCAGGCAGGGAGAACACACAGCCCATGGTAGAGGATACTGAGCCTTAAGGGCCCACCACCATCAGTGAGCTGACAAAGCAAATGGACAAGTTCAGCCGGACACAGACCACCATCAGGCACCAAAGGAGGAGAAGGAGGAGGAGGAGGAGGAGGAGGAGGTGCCTCTTCACGACGACGAGATAAAAAACGTCATCTGTTCCGTGTTGCAGCTTTCTCCTCACACTCACATGCACAGTGAGCGTGAACCAAATAGCCAAGAGCCTTCGATCCAGAGCATCGCGCCAGATATGCTAGCGGTCTCGCATTCATGTATGGACGTTTGAAAGGAGGATACTTCATACGCCGCTTGAGCAGGAAAACTCGCGTGCTTAAGAGTCCTTAACGACGGTGGTTTCTTCATTCAGAGAAGAAAGTTTCTTCGCTCTGGCTTCGCAAAACAGAGCAGAACACACGGAACTTCCTCCAAATCAAAACGGATAGAAAGCTCCAGTTGTCTGCTGCAGTGTCTGAGCGTGTTCAGTAACAATTCCATGTGCTGCTGTAGTGAAAGGCTGCAGGAACAGCCACTGTGCTTTACACACACACACACACACACACACACCATCCACAGGCACCAGCAGCATCTGGCAACCAAAAAAGACAACTATGGTGGGAAAGAGACCGAGAAATCTCCCATAAAATCTAGCAGCGGACCCACACAGATTCACACTCGCATAAACAAACTCGTACTGAAGCCCTAAAATTCAAATTTTAAGCAAAGCAGCCCTCTCCCGCCCACTTTTTCTTCCAATCTACGTGCTGTGAGGCACACACAAAGAGGGGGGAAAAAAAAGCGCCACAGTTCTGTTACCCTGGTGACAAGTTATCAGAAATACAACGACGTGGTTTATTCAAGAGAGATAAAATGACTGAATTACCCTCACTGAGTCATACCCCTTACACACACACACACACACACACACACACACACACGAGCCCCTACCCCACTGAAGGCCGGAGGGACTACCATTACCATGGCAACCTCGTCCATCATAAAAGGATTCTCTTGTGACAAGCCAAGCCTTTCCCCATTCGGGGGAGCAGCAAGGCAAATTAGAGATGCTTATGACAAGAAAAGGAGGGAGGGGGAAAAAAAAAAAAAACGAGGAAAAACAGAAAGGAGTGCTTGTCTTTCACCTCAACTTTCCACCTTTCCCTGAGCTTGTAGAAAGCACTGGCTGCCCTTTTACTCTCACGCCGTCCAGGGAATGTTCGAATGAGACTTTTGGTCACCTAAACAAAAGCTGCTTCATCCTGGGCTGCATCCAGAGATGTGCACTTTCATAATCGCAGTTAAATAACAAGAGCGGAAGCTTTTAAGGAGGAGAACGGGGTGGGATCAACTGTATAGCCAAAGTTCCCCCCCCCCCACCGAGACTATATGTTTTTGCTTTTTGTTTTTTTGTTTTTTCTCGCTGCAAATTCTTCACTGCGGCCAAACAAAGACTGTCCTAAAAGAGGAAGTTAAAAAAAAAATCGCTTCCTGAGGCTACGCTCGTTCTCCATTTTTTGTTGCCCTGCTGACCCCGTGTGCGTGCATTTTCAGACACGGCTGAGGGCCTCGAAAAACCATCACACTTTAACAATAATGTTCCTTCACTCTCCACATGGGGGAGGAGGGGGGGGGGGGCAGGAAGGTAGAGGTGGAAAAAAAAACCCAAACAAACAAGGAGGTGGGACTAACTCATCAATGTTCAAACGTCAATACTGATCGTCCACCAGTTGTTCTGAGGGAGAACTAGGTCTCTCCACATGGACACTTAACTGTTACTTATTGCTTAAAAACAGGGATAGAGAGATAGGACAGTGTGTATGAGCTCTACTGGAGTCAGGAGAGAGGTGGGGCTGAAGAACAGAGACCAGACACGCTTACATGAGAGAACACAGGCAGAACACTCCTGACTGGAACAGTTACAAAACTGCTCCCTTCAGGGCAATCACCCTGACCCCACCCCCAATCCCTCAAAAGGCTTAGTGTTACTGCCTCTGGACGTTAAACAATGAAACAGACTAACAGATTTTGTTTTTTTTTTGCTCGGAATGTAAAACTAAGACATTTACTACATTAAGGGTACGCTCACCATTAAATTGTGACGCTGTTCTTGTTTCTGAGGAAACACACATGTTGATGTGAAACTTTAGTGCTCATGATTTACACCAAAAAGAAAGGCTACGTCTCAAGGTAAAACGGGCATCTGGTATCAACGGCCAGTAAGCGAATCCAGAAAATACTAATCATAGCCTAAGCGGTCCCACAGTTGACCTCACACCATCTGCCTTGATATCCTTGAATAAAAATGCCCCCAATCTCTGCTAGTCAACACTGAGTCATTGTCATAGCCTATGTCCTGACGCTCAGCACTTACTGGAATACGAGAACACAGAAACTTATTCCACAAATTCTAGCGTTAAAAACCAAAGGGGTTTCCAAATGGTGGTTCTTGATTCATAGAATTACTGGATTTTCTGCCCATTTCTCACCACAAATGTCTTTACACACATCACAGCTGGACTTAGTTAACAGCCCCATCGCTGTACATAGATTCAACAGTGCTGGATTTTTTGTGATAATATTTGGACCTTTTTTTTTTTTATCAGACAAAGACTGGAAAATCCATCTCAGTTGTCCGTTACTAGTCTTTTCAACCTTTAAAAGAAACTAACAAACTCAAACAGCTCTGTTTATGTCTGGTCCCAGTTATAGAACTGTATGCTAAAACAGGCTTTAAAATCCCATCCTCTCTCTCTTCAGTGACTGTATTGTTCCTCTGTCACACTAATGCAACAGGCAGAAACACGGCAAACCATAAAATGGTTGTGCAATAATTTAAACCAAGAGTGAAACTGCATTGTCAAATGTATGATTCAGTTATATTCCCAGAAAAGACAATCGAGGTCCGCAATTCATGGAATGGAGAAAAATGTGACCTCCTCGTCGACGCGCGCCCAAATGAACTGCTGTTTCAGACTATAAATGTATGGTGCTAGGTTTACACAAGACGAGCAGTGGTTTAACTCAGAATTTGCTTGTTAGGGGTCAAGCTACCCTCTATACTTTTGTTAAATCTGGAAAAGTCCCAAACCACACAAAAAACAGATTTTCAGCTTTCAATCATCAACTCAAGGCAGACACACGCTGCGTGGAGCGAGTGTCAAGGCAGACATATGCTCCACAAACTTAACTCGACACTGAATTGAAGCCTCAATGCTCTATGTAGCTTTGAAACACTAGCTAAAAAGACACTGATTCTCCCAAATTAGTTCTCACAGAGTATTATGTTTAGGATGTCCCATTAACACACTGGAGTATTTTGAAGGAACACCAGTTTCATATTGAAGTGTACTGGAGAAGTCTTGGCAGTTATGTTCAGTGGAAGTTAAAGAGGAAAAAGTGTCATGAGACTGTCACATAAATGTCACGGTGTGGCCACAATCTGAAATGCTATTACTAAATGTCTCTTAGCAAATGGTACACACTGTACCCTGAGAGGGACCTGCGATATTTGTAATGACAAGAAAAGAGTCAGTGTGTGAAAACTAGCGATGAATACACAGGGCTCGAGACTGCGACCAAAACAGTCGCATATGCAACCAGTTTTTGAGAGTGCGAGTTACAATGTGACGTGGTTGCATTCGTGCGGGTGCATGATGATCACTGGGCAAATGAGACCCACGCGACAACCAATCAGTTGAGCGTGTGATGCGTTTGGTACATGAGGTTCTCTAGAGGGGTGGGAGTAACAAAAAAAAGTCTGACCAAGATGGCAGAGGCCAAAGGCTACATGTAGCATGAACACACGTATATGATTAAACGATGTATGGGAAACCGTTTGCGTCTACATCAATATGGGTTACAGTCGGGGCCAGAGCAGTAGTAAAAACTCTCTCAATGGCTCTGGTTGGGGCAAACAGACTACTGTGGACCTTCATTTAAGCACCCAAACTTTTGATCTAGTTGAGAGGCTTGCTGTTTTCATGACCACACCCCCAGAGCAAAAAGTGCGAAGTTGAAATTTGCGAGGTGACCAAATCATGTGCTGGTGCAACCAACTGAGATAGTTGGTCACACCAGTGCAACTAGCGGAAAAGTTAGTCTGGAGCCCTGATATACAGGCAGTTTAAAAGGAACTTATATAAACTCCTGAAGAATTTCTAGCACACATAAGAAACAATATGCTATTATGCTTCTGTTGCGGCAGACAAAGTACTCAGCATCTGCCTAGCCTGCTTTATTTTAGTGTTTGGTTTCTCACATTATATTCAATTATTCTCAAGCCAGATAACATTATATTATTATTAAAGAAGCATTTCAAACACAGAAAGCACTGAACACAAACTCAGAGAATGAAAGATAAAACAACCTCCACTAAATTTTCTGTCTTGAGAGGAAGGTCGGTGTTCTTTTTCCTCATCATCGTCATTTTTTTCATGCGTTTCTTCACATGCAAAAAGCCGACTATGTGAACGTTAGGTACTCACGGTGCGTCAAGCTTCTTAAACTCTGGGATGGGCTCGGCCTTCTTGCGGAAAATAAGCCAGTAAATGAGTAGTCCTGCGATGAGGGAGAAGAGAAAGATGTCCAGGTTGCTGAGGAGAGGCTCCTGTTCATCCATCAGTTCAGGCTGGGTAGATGTCTCAGCCTGAGCGTCTGCCATGGTTACACTAAACTCTGACCAATCAAGAAAATGACACAGCAGTCAATAGTTAGACACTTTTCACATATGGCTACAAAAACTCTGTTACATTTTCTAAGCCTCATAGGAGGCTGTCATATAGACGATGTGTGTGAAATTTGGTTTTGACTATTTCGAAACATTTTTCTTGACATGCAAGCACAAAAAGTTTGACTTCTGATTAACATATGGTCCCTGGGATATCTAGAGTTATTATTATATATCAAATGTTAAATGTTAAGAATGCTGATCTAGGAGCAGTTTGTGCTCTTTGTATTCAAAATAAATAAAATTATATTGTCCAAGGGAGAGTGGATCCTAACTCAGCAATCATACTCTGAGACATATGATACACACAGGCTTTGTTCGAGTCTTCTTAAAATACCAGCCTGTTAATCGCCTTAACTGCAAGACATTACCTTTTGCAAAACAAAGTGAAAAGAAAAAGCCAGAGAGTACTGAATGTCTCTCCTCCAACAATCAATTTCCCTCCTCCCCAGCCTGGAAACATTATGTTCTCAACAGGTTCCCTTCATGAGTCAGCTAAACCAATCAGAGCAAGGGTGAGGACGTGTCACAGATGTTCAGTATTTCTGAATGGTGGTTAAGTCCCACTGCTACAGAGCATGTGACAAGTCATCATGGAGCTACTATAGGAGACACCCTTTCAAATCTTTACAAAGCACAAACTCTTGGCAGAAACTAGGACAGAAGTTAAACCAGCTTTCTCAGCTGTCTGTATGGACACTCATGGGGCAACAGGGCTTGAGCTGATAAAAGACACATTACCTCAGGTTAAAGAGTAATTACATCAAGGACTGAACAGGAGTGGGTTTGCTTAGGAGAGATAGAGACTTTGTTGAGACATGTTAACTAACAGGCAATGGATCATATAGGCTTGGTCATATCTGATCTTCAAGCCAACAAACAAAGAAAACCAGCGATTAGTACAAATCTGCTCTTAAACTGTAACAGTGTTGGTTCCCGATTTTGACTCTATATGCATTTACAAAAAAAGAGACAAGCTAGTACATACATGGGCACATTCCTAAACGGTACAAACGACTGCCCCGAGTAATTTCTTCATGTTGCGTAAATATCAATTCACTTTGATTTGTTCCTAATTGCTGCGTGAAAAATGAGTGTGCAAAGTGAGAACGAATTATGTTAGTCTTTAATCAAAACAGACTGCTCTCGCCAAAAACTGACGATTTCCTTTAGCTTTATCCACAGGCTGACGAGGTGCTAAACAATAACCTTATGCAACAACCCTGTAAGACTTTTCATAGCAGAATTCCTCCTTAATCAACAGGAATCTGCGACACAAGTACTTAGGCTGTGTCGCGCTCAATCTCATTGTCAACAACTTTACGTAAAATTCCGTTCCCATGCAACCAGTCATACGCTTCCCAAAGTGCCATCTTTATTGGTCCCCAGAGTGCAAATTAGTTAGCTTATACCAACGGTGGGCTGCTTAATTTTACGCTAAGTTGCAACAAAATTACTTGAAATCAGATGTAGAGATGACAAAATGGAAGGGAAACAGGGGAACTTACTAAACAATTGACTGATTATGCTTCAAATATGCTAAGTCAGCACTGACATAACTGCTTGCTGCTTCCACATGCTAAAATCTTGGTGAGTACAACTGGCATTCAACACCTCAAATAAGACACGATTTAGCACAAATTACATTTTAATAACTTCATGCAATGTGAGTGTTTTGGTGAGACAACAATACACGTGGGTAAAGGGAGGACAACTATCACATCCTTGTAAGTCTGAAAGTGGGATCGATTTTGGACAAAGATCACTGCAGCGTGCTACTCTGGGGCAAAAGGGACTCATCTTCGATGCAACATTAACAAAGTGCTCTATAAAAGATCAAGTTGTTCTTTGGGACGTTAAGAGCTGATCGCTTCGCTTTTTAACGGTAACTAATTAGGGAACAAAAATAAAAACCCTACAGACGACTCTAATTCAGGAAAAGTTCTTACACTAAGCCGAATAACATAAAGAAATATTTCTGCCGACACCGCGAAGTCCAATCGGAGTTCTCCGAATCTTTCCACCTACTGGACATACCAAACATTTAACATCATGTTTAACTGCACGTATTCAGCTAAGTTATAACGCGTCTAATGTACAACATTTAAACTAAATGGCAAAGACCATGTTCAACGTCTTATAGGAGGTTGTTGTTGCTCGTGGTGGTTCATGAGTGCCCTTTCGTAGGAATAATAGTATACTGGTTTGAGAAATTTATAACAAACTTATACGTAACACCAAACTGTTGTTTGGCTTTGTGAATTCTTACACCGGAGACTGTTAAGCAGCAGTTTCGAGCCTTATTATAGGCAGCTAGCTGATTACATATCATACCACACTAACAGAACTTTTATATACGGTTCCATATAAACTCACGGTTCAGAACTTAATCATAAACACTGCACGTTCGCCTTAGTGTTAAACTAATATGCACTGACCAGGGTGAGCAAAGCGGTCGATACTTAAACCAGTGTTTTCAAACTGTCCATTAAATCAACTAACCGACGAGTGAGATGAGTTTTCTCAGTAGCATAACTATTGTTGCACAACAACGTTGATTCGTATTTCGAAAAGAAAAGAGTAGGGTATGTCGACTCTGTCCATCATTTTTACCACCCATTGAAAAAAATATATATATTAGTTATTTCAATGTACATACAGGCATTTCCAGACAAGACAAAAACTTCTCTAACTTACCTGCTCACTTCCACTCTGTCAAGCTAATTGCAAGATGCGGAAATCTGACGTCATGTCTTCATAATGTAGCCTCGGCCCAGACCAACTCACGAGAGGGGTGAGGGTTTCATTTTTTTTTTAGTAATGGTGATATTTCACCCCTAAGAAATTTGTTTTGAACGTTATTTGTAATTTGTTTAATTTAGAACATATTTTTATCCATTGTTTGGTATCGTTTCTCTTATTTGTACTTATTTTTATTAAGCATGCTCGGTGCTACCCTGTACGAAAAAGTATATAATCTCATGACGTTGTAGCGCACATGTCATGTAACAAGGAATAGTAAATCACAAAGTGCAGTGGGAGAGGGTTCAGGGTTATATAATCCAATTGTCGGTACGAACTGTCTGCACGTCCCTGAAACTCAATCACCTCCCCCAATACTAAGAGAGAATTTGCCGTTTAGGGTTAAGATAGTAGCAAGGGCAGAGGTAACTCAGCACGAATACGGTACCTTTCTCACAGTTTTGTAAGCGTCACGCGTGTCAAAGAGGGTTTATTTTTTCTGAGGGTCACTTCACAAAGAAAGTTATACTGTAGTTCATTCTATTCCTATGTGTTTGATACATTAACTCATGAAATGTTACAGAAGAACATAACATTGGACACGTGACCTGCAGTTCTTCATATGTTTGGTGTCAGCCATCATGGCTAAATATTCGTAGGCAATAATACATAACTAATCTAACTGATTGCATTGTCCGTGAAATGTATTCTTGCTGTGAAGATCAGCATAGTTGGGGCTGGTTTCCATATATCTGGGTGATGATGCATAAATATGATAATAATATTACCGTCGGTAAACACATCAGTGTCTGTATGATGGGGGCTTATCCAGGCCTCACAATGGCAAAATTACATATCAGGATAACATGGGGTTACGTATGTATCAGTAACATGTTTGGTACATATAGAAACAGGGGTATTCAAGACAGATAACAGAAATAGGTTGTCTGAATATTAACTACAAAGATAACTCATCAGTGGCAGCTGACATATTACCACATGCTTGTAATGTATACATGTTACTAAGACTAAAACTTTTATGACAAAAGATATTTCTAATTAGATTATAATTATTCATTATTACTACATTCCTTTGAGTGTAGCGGTACACAAAGCCAACTTTTTTCTCTATTGTGGTAAAGTAAATGATGCTGTTTCGTAGCTGTTAAAGTGATTGAAGTTCTCATTGGATTTGACAGAAATTCATGAAATGAAAATGTGTCTGACTTTAAAAGTTTCCACATGACTTAAAAGGGTAATGAAGTGACAGTATTATTCTCTCTTTTGTACAAGATTTTAGCCTCTTAAAGCGAACAACGAGTTTTTGCCTCCAAACTTCAACAAAATAGTCCATCAGGACACACACTGTACCATAGTGACTTAATTCACATTTTGACTGACTAGTCTGACCAGCTTTGCTCTGAGAAATTTCTTATTTCAGAGTCTGAAAATCTTGCATGAATTGCACGGTAATTATCATCAACAAGTTAAAAAAAAGAAAATCTTGTCTTTACATGTGTATGTAGCTGGAGAGTCCTGTTTTAAGGGTACATCAACAGTTGCATATTCCATGTTTTACATTTTTGTCTGTATATTTTATTACAGTCAGTTTAGGAATACACCAATGTAGCAAATGTCTTTTGATTGGGTGTCAGCTCTGTTGCAAAACTTGTGGGGGCTATTACAGTGTTATTAACTAAGCTAGAGTTTAGAATTTAAAACAAGGGATAAACTGGAATAAGTCACGAGGTTCCCAAAACCCTTAAACTTGATTGTTGTGTCTTTGGAACCTGCAGTGTAGAGTGCACCTGGATTTTAAACTAAATTTTAGAGATCACCTAACTGCCACTAGAGGTCAGTTTTCCTGATGTTTGTCTTTAACCTGGTGTAAATATGGTTTAGCTGATGTTAAATAGGAAATGGCTGTGATTTAAACATGTCTCCCTCTCATATTTGCAGATACTGCAAATATTTAAAACTTAAATAGCTTTCACAATGCATGGTGTCATGTGAGCAACTCTGACACAAGTTTAAACTAAATGCATTAAAATATAATTAAATAAGCTACATTTAAAATTGTTAATTATTAAAGCCAGAGAGAGGCTGATATTGCGCTTTATTATATTTATTTATTTATTTTTCTCTCAGAGTGCCACGCTCTGAGGAACTGAATAGGTCCTATGGATAAGATAAGATAAGTTACGATGAGATAAGATGAGATAGCACTTGATTAATCCCCAGGCGGGGAAATTTGGGTGTTCACAGCAGCAGGAAAAAAGGAAAGACAGGCGAAAACGTATAGATAAAAATACGAGGGAAAAAGGCATTGGCTAGGGGGTCTCAGGCGCTGCTGAACAGCCTGATGGCTGTCGGTGCAAAGGAGCACCTATTGTATCCCTCATCCTCCTCTCCACCACTGCCTCCACTTTTTGACCAACAACAGAGCTGGCCTTCCTCACCAGCTTGTTAAGTCTGTTGGTCTCCCCAGCACACCACAGAAAAGAATAGTGTGCTGGCTAGCACAGACTGGCACAGCATCTGCAGCAGTCTGCTGCACACATCGAAGGAACTGAGCCTCCTAAGAAAGAGCAGTCTGTTCTGTCCTTCCCCTATGAGGGAAAGAGGGCCTCGGTGTTGTCCGTCCAGTCCAGTTTATTGGTTCTGTGCACTCCCAGGAACCTGTCCGAGACTCGGACTCGGACCATGTATTAGCGGATGCATCATGGCGTACCGTGTACGGAAAGAGGACCTGTGTTTTCCCTCTATTTCTGGCATGAAGTTAAACTGACACAACTCTTAAGCTAAAACCAACCAACCAACTAACCAACAAACAAACAGAAATCTTTGTTCCCCAACAGAACATATGCATAAAATTAGTATGTATTGATAATTTATGTGTGAGAAATGAAAGGGCTATGAAGTAGCGTGTAGTAGAGACAAAATGTGTCGTTATTATGCGATTTTGCTGTGTTTTGGACAGTTCTGATGTAAACTGATCTTTTTGACCGGTTTAGCTGCAGTATAGCGTGATTGTTTTGATAGGGCAAACACGTTTATTTTGACTTGCAGCTGCATGTTAAACCCATGAAATAATCAGTATACCTACCACCGTCTGAACATGTGGTTAAACAGCGGTTAAACTGCACTGCACCCTAACCCTGTGAAGATTTGTTGTCAAGACATTTCATCAGCCCGTCCTTTAGCCCTCCCTTCCACCAGGCAGCAGTGTTGCTTTTTTAGTTGCCACGGCAACAGTTGACAACGTTATACGAAGAAGTTGCAGGCACGTTTGGGACCTACCTTGACAGTCAACTAGGTAGTTAGGTAGCTAGATAAAACGTTAAAAATGTCTATATTTACTCCAACGAACCAAATTCGATTAACTAATGTAGCGGTGGTGAGGATGAAGAAAGGAGGGAAAAGATTTGAAATTGCCTGTTACAAAAATAAAGTAATGAGTTGGCGATCCGGGGCGTAAGTATGCAATCGGCTAGCACTGTTTGCTATAACTGCTTCGTACTGTTTTTGCGAACTTATTAACTTGTCATAGCTTGACAGACACTATCTTGTTAACAACTTAAGTAATATCCTTATTTAGTCAGGCAGTCAGCGTGAGTATCCAGACCTTCCATCGAACGGAAAATATTGTATTATGTGTCAGAATAAAGCACACCTGCGTTAGTTGAGATGGCTTAGGAATTTGCCATAATACCAGTAGAGTTACCACACAAGTAATCACATCGGTTACTACTGAATTATACAACGATGACGTTTAACGATGTTAAATATGTAAATAATGTTGCTATGCTCTTTTCCCTGTTCGTTCGTGTCAGAGAGAAGGATCTTGATGAGGTCTTACAGACAAGTACGGTGTTTGTAAATGTCTCTAAGGGTCAAGTGGCGAAAAAAGATGACCTGTCAAAAGCTTTTGGAACAGATGATTTGACGGAAATATGCAAACAGGTTTGTGAGCATTTTAGTGTACAAGAAATGTTTTTCTACGACGTGTACAATATTAGTTCAATGCATTTTTAATTGTTGTAGGCTAATAAGCGTCAGGCAAACATTAATGGATATTAGAAATCTTGTCATAAATAAATCTTGGCATAAATGTTCTCACGTAGAGTCATTTAGTAAAAGTTTTAAGACCTTGTTGTTACTGTCATTGTTGGTGTTGTTGTTTTTAGATTTTGGCCAAGGGAGAACTTCAGGTGTCTGATAAGGAACGGCAGAGTCAGCTGGAGCAAATGTTCAGGGACATTGCTACCATTGTGGCAGAGAAGTGTGTGAATCCAGAGACCAAGCGACCCTACACCGTCAGCCTTATAGAAAAAGCCATGAAAGACATTCACTACTCTGTCAAAGCCAACAAGAGTACAAAACAGCAGGTCAGTATCACAGCAATGTGTTGTACGTGGGAGTATCATCTGTCTCATTTGCCACAGAGGGATTAAAATCAGTTTAATGTTTGTGAGGATTTAGGAGTGTCATTGATAATCACTGACATCATCCAGTCAGACATGTTGTACTTTTGCACTCAGGTGTTATGAGATAATCTTGTGGCATAACGCCTCACACGCTCGCCAAGAATGAGTCAATAAATGGGTTCGGTCATCTAAAGTGAGATCAAGGTAATAAGTCATGATGAATGGGGTGGGGGCGGGGGGGGGGGGATTTTTGAACGGTATCGTGTTGCCAGGCCCTGGAGGTGATCCGACAGCTGAAGGAGTCCATCCAGATCCAGAGGGCACACATGCGGCTGCGCTTCGTCCTCCCAGCCAAAGAGGGAAAGAGGCTGAAGGAGAAACTCAAGCCCCTGCTAAAGGTGGTGGAAAGTGAAGACTTTGATGATCAGCTGGAAATGGTGAGAAACTGGCAACGTAAATATCTCAATTTAGTCATAACAGGTCATGTTTTTTTTTTTTTTTTTTTTAATAATAGACAGACAAGAAACGTGTTAGCACTGCACTGCGCTGACATTAACGATGTGTTTTCAAAGACATGATTGGCCAGTAATGTAGATATTTGTTTGACGAAAATATCAGTGCACATCACAGTGACTGGAGTGACTTATTGCAAGTCCAAACGATTGAACAAGAGTTTGAAATAAATGTTTTTTTTTCATCGGTTTGAAGCGCTTTGGACTGCTCAAAACGACAGTTCTACGCAGTCTTGGCCAACATGTCTTTTTTTTTTTTTCCTTAGTTCTCTTTGAGTGCAAAGCCATTACATGTTTCCCTCTCTTGCGCAGGTGTGTTTGATCGATCCTGGCTGTTATCGAGAGATTGACGAGTTGATCCGGTGTGAGACAAAAGGGAAGGGCGCTATCGAGGTGCTCAGTCTGAAAGATGTGGAGGAGGGAGATGAGAAGCTGGAGTAAAGTCTTCGCTGCTTGTGGTTTACACACAGCTCACCAGCCACACTAACCTGAATATGGATTAAAACCACCTGCAATTTATTTTATATGGACAGCATTTTACTTTTAGCCGATTTAAGAGACCAATAGACAGAAATGAATAATAACACAATACTGTTATCTCAAAGATCAACTCAAATTCAGTGAGTGGACTTTATTTTCTGTGAAAATTTCGGTGAATTGAACGCTTTGAGGTAAGCTAAGGGAAAGCTAATGTATGAACATTGTTATGCTTTTTTGTTCAATAAGCATACTGATGTTAGATGTCAACTACATGTAATGATTGATATAGTATTGGATTTTCATTAAATATCAATGTAAGTAAGAACTAAAACAGAATTAACTTATCCCCTATCTTTAATGGGTGCCACACAACTTTTCTGTTGAATGCAAACACGCATATTAAGGCTTGTTTTTATGTATAACTCCCCAAAATGTAAAATGTAACTCATCAGTTTATGTTACAGGATTTGCTTTGAAGATATTAATAAATTATTATGTTTTATGGTGATTCCGAATACTATGCACAGTGAAGAGTAATTTTTTTATGGGCACATAAAAACTATCACAGGCAAGAGTATCTCATTCATCGAGGTAATGTCAGCATCACACAAATAGTATGTTGCATTAATAGTTCTGGAAATATGACCATTGTTAAACTGGTTGTAAATGGAAATGGTGATGATGGGCAAGAGTTCTGTATGTTGCGGTGGTAAAAACAAAAAGTTGGAATTAAATGGCATAGGTGAGGCTGAAATCCAAAAACAGGCACACTGCCAAACTGTCGAAGAATTTGCAAGACAAAATACACAGCACTACATGCTGCTTCAGTTTTGTATATATGTCAAGTCTCTGAAGAGAACTGTGGGTTGATTTTCAAAATGGGGTTTGATCATTATCCAGCACCACATTAAATTCAAGTTTAAGATTCTCCCGTCAAAATGATTTTAACTGACGTTTGGTTAGTTGTAGTTATAGTGTGAGTTTGTGATCTGAGAGAGGTTAAAAAAAGAGGAATCGTAAATAAACTACATAAATAAGATGTAGGTTTTTGTTTTTGTTTTTTTAAAGCTGTGTCTCATTCATTTCTCGTTGTTTCGGGTCTCAGAAGGACTACTTTGGTTGCCATATCTATTACCTCCAAACAGATCGTGACAGAAAAGAAGTGATTATTTTTCGATATATACCGCATTGTCCTAAAAGAGTCTTGATTGTATTGAATTGTTCTTGATGAGATTATGTTGATCAGTACATTTATACACACACATCTGATAACACTGGTGTTCTTTGATTCAACTGAACTGGTGAACACCTGTTTTCAGAACACGGTGGGTATTTCAGGATAAGGGAGACGTCGATCTTGGGTGGCGTAATTCTGGAGAGGATAACTGGCTCCGTCATCGTATCTTTGACCTTCTTGCCTTTGTTCATTGTCCTGCTGTTCTGCTTTACAGCAGTTGATGCAAAGCACTCCTCCGCCCACCATAAGTAGAGCTGTACCTACCCATCCAAAATACAAAGCTATCCCCCACTCTCTCTTTAATGACAGAGCACTGTTAAGTGACTCGGCTGTGCTGTGTGTCGTCCAGGCGCTCACCACCAACAGCAGTAGCCCAGACACCAAAAACGCAGCTCCAGAGGCTGCTTTGACCTGTACACGTTGCGGAAACTTGACCAGTCCCACGACGTAGAGGACGACGGGGGAGAGTCCGACACAAATGGCCGCTGTCAGGAGCGCTTGCCACGAACGGAAGCTTCCAGACAAAGACATCATGGACTGATAGAAACTGCAGTGTAGATTGTTGTGCTCCTCCAGGCTCAACCAAATACCGCCCCAGTACATTGGAACAGAGACCGTGGTGACGTTGTCCGTAGGACCGGTAATGTTCCACATGGGTAAAAACCTGGTGAGGATGGAGCAAAGCCAACCCGTACAGCCGATACCAAAGCCGGCCAGCTCGATGTACCTCTTCATGGTGCTGTCTGACTGAAGTGACTGACGTGAATTGGCTTTTCACAACAGGGAACCTGCTTTTCTAGATTTCTGAGACTGGGTGTGGAGGTGGTGCAACGGCCGGGGAAGCCGGGAGATCCTGGTGAATTTCATGTCACAGTCGCAAAACAATCTCTTTTTCCATTTATTTTCTCTGACAGCAACAATGAGAGTACTGTTTATCCCTTGACTGCCCCCTCTTTGGTCTTCTGAAGCAATCTTTTGTACAAGCCTGTAGTTTTGATCTCTCTGTTTCATTTTTATTTATGATTCAGCTGGGTTAACAGATACGGCAAATCAACCAATTTTTATTGAAACCACTTCCAAATCAAAAGACGGGTAAAGCCTTGGATATTCAGATCATGAAAATGATGTTAAATTCAGACAACATAAAAACAACATATAGCTTTAATGATACGAGTTATTGAGAATGTTTAGAAAGAGATTTGAAAACTTATTTTGTTGAAAACCTTTCAAAGCAAGGAAGTCAAATTGATTTCTTTAATGGTTTATATAAAACAACATCTCTATATAAAACAATATCACCCTATGACCTCACACAGATGAATCATGACATTACTGAACAAAGTAGGTCGCAATCAAAAAAATGGCAGTTAAAAAAACAGAACCATGACACATCAGTCATAAAAAATGTATGAATCAGCCAGACAAATGCTTTCATCATAACTGTTTAGCATTTGAAGTTTTGTTGAAAAGAAAATCATAAACTGATCAACTGAACTAGCTTGCAATTCTTCAAAAGCTTATTAAAAGGAGAATATGACATGGAACAAACATGAAAAACACCATGCAGTGAACAGTCTGTGAAGAATCCTTTTTTAAATGTTTAACACAGATACTTGGTAGCGTCATGTGGTATTAAGAGTAGACGTCATCATTACTTTGGCAGAACGGCATCGATATCAGACATAGTTCTTAATGGCGTAACTATTTGGGGAGCCTGATTTGGCCAGGGTGTACCGTGAGGAGTAGCTCTCCTGTTCTGGTGGACAGTTGGTACAGAGAACTGCCCCTCCGAAAAAGAGAAAACCGGCAGTCACCCAGCCTACATACAGGGCGGCGCCCATCTCCCTTTTCAGGGCCTCATGCACTATGGGATTGTGGAAATCGCGGATGATAGAGTTGGCGGTCCAGGACACGGGAACCACAGTGGTCAGCCCGGAGAGCATGAAGGTGATCCCGGAAGCCACGACGATGCGCGCCTTCACCCGTGGATCACTCAGGCAGTTGGTGCATTCGGCTCCCACCAGGAAGATAAAAAAACCCAGGCAAGCCAGCACCATGGTGATCACCACTAACCCCCGGGCGGCCTGCAACGACGGATCCAGGTCCAGCAGGGCGTCGTAGATCTTACACTGCATCTGGCCCGTGCGCTCGTACACGCACGTCATCCACAGCCCCTCCCAGAAGACCTGCGCCACCACGATGTTCGTGCCAATGAAGGCGGAGACTTTCCACATGGGCAAGGCGCAGATGAGGATGGTGCCAGCCAGCCCGATCATAGACAGGGTGATGCCCAGAACCTGCAGAGCCATGGTTTGGGTCGAACCAGAGATGTACTGAAAGAAAAGAAAGACAAGAGAGAGACAGAGAGAGAGTGATGAGCAAGAGAGGACAAACAACGAATACGTCTGCTTATGGTAGTCAAGGCATGTATTTATGTTTTTTGCTCATTCTTTTAGACAAGGAAAACATTGTCAGATATGTGATGATGACTTTTCATTGAACTCTTTCTTACTGATTATATATTGAAGATTTTTTCACATGATGCCATACATAAAATCCCTGGCACATTGAATCAGACTCTGAAAGATGATACTTTGTCTGATAATAAACAAATAGAAATTTGCTAAGCTGCTGCAGTCTAGTGATTCACACCCTGGACTACCAAAGACTTTCACCAGAAGGGGGCAGGATAGCATCAACATCTCAATCAAGGATTTTTGTTGAACTAATGGAGATGTTGCAGACTTTTTTTCCCATGTGCTTACTGTAAGTCTTCAGACGAAACTGTCTTGGTTGCTGTTACTGCTGTTTTGTATTCTAAAGAAAATATTAAACCAATCTGGAATCAGATATAACAGACACCAGTTCGCTAAACGGTGGATTTCTCTTTGGATTTATCAAAATTTTGTCTTTAAGAGTTTGGGTCAACATGCAATTTTGTGTGAGGCATCACATGACCAAAAAAAAAAAAAAAAATCCTAATTTATCGTGGAATAACTCTCAAAGTCACCGGGATTCCCGGACAAAGCTTTGGTTTCTGTGGTTGCATATGTGGCATAGTTTCATTATCACATAACCTGATAAACAAGGTTTCTCAGAATGAGGTGCTGGCATTGTTTGAGTAGAGTGTTTCTACAACGTGATTATTTACATCATGAATATCCTTAGAAACCATGCCCTAGTGTTTCTACGTTTAGCAGAAGGACTCACAGCTAGATTTTTCCCTTTACAAGATGTAAACATAAACCCCTGAATAGTGAAACTTTAAAGATCAAAACGATACAGTTGTTTAGGGCTTTTTACTTTTTATGCGTGTGAACAATGTAATCTGAGCCATATAGCCAACAAACAAAGTATTAGAGCAAGACTCAGCACTCAGCTGTTCCACATGAAACTTGTCTTTTTTTTTCATAGACACCAGATTTATTGTTATTGTTCAACAAAAATAGTAAAAGTTTTGTGGTCCTCCCACCTCAATTTATTTCACCTCAAAAGTGGGTTATACTTATAAAGCATTGCATATTTGATGTAGCCTAATTGTATTTAGTGAAAGAAAGTTGGATTTGAATGTTGTTCTGACCACAGTCTCTGTCAGTAAACACTCTGTGGGGTATTAGGTAGCTATGTGTATAAAAATTCCTGGAAAACAGGTTTTCATTGTATTGCAAGTTTCCCATGAGGAGGGTAATTGTAAGGCACAAAGAAAGAAGACAGCTAAAGGAACTTAGCTGAGAGGTACACTAATACAGATAAACACAGTCTTAAAATGTGGCAGCATGATTTATTGTAATCAGAAATCAAAAACACAGAAATACATTTCACTTTTTGTACTAGACCATTCACAACAAAAAACATAATTTTTTCTATATTGAAACATAAGCAACAGGCTAACATTCGTCTGTTCTTAAAAACAGTGTTGCGAAGTACATTCATTACAGGAAATTTTACATGCAAATTACATTTTTGTCGTACCTTGGAGGCAACTCAAATCAAATCTGTCAAATGATTTCTGTAGTTATTTCATTTTTGTCATGTCATAGTGTCGCTAATAAGTGAATATCCACTCACAGACCTATTTGTTAATTTTTGTTATCTGTTTATCTACCCATAAAAATTTCTTCTGTCTAATCTTCCATAAATCTATATTAAGTGCATTTCTCAAAGACCTTGCCCACTGATTTTTGTCCCTGTGTGCCTCAGCGGTCCGTCCATCAGATGTCCATTAGTGGATGTATGCCCTCCAACCTTGACTGTTCAAAAGTGATCTCCAGGTGTCCCCCAATAGGAGGACCGTAACAGTGTTAATCATGATTTGTTCTTTACAGTTCTGATACACAAGAATGAAGTCCTAACAGATGTTTTGTTTCTTTGTTACACTTTCTTTATGTAATAGAGTACACATTATGTATCATTCTTTGTAGTGCGTCACTTTCTCAAAGCAGCTTTTGTTAAACAAAATGTATCATTCTTCAGAGCAACTTAAATGTAAGTTAATATCTTCCAGTGTGAAGCAATCAGCAGTCGGTTTCCTACGTTTTCAGAGCAGCGTTCCCAGTGAGAAGATGACAGTCACAGAGGAAAAAAGTAGTCACAACAAAGAATTTTGGCTGAGCGATCAAAGACCAACAAGTGGTTCAGCAATACAGCAATAATTTGTTTTTCAAATCAACTTTGCGAGAGCAACGTCCTCGTCATGTTTCATATATAAGTCTTGGACAGGGAGAGTGAACGACTCGCCACGGATTCTGCTTTGTTTGACCCCTTGGTGTAGT
>NC_044500.1:11688040-11783040 GCF_902362185.1 Chanos chanos | reverse complement strand
GTGTGTGTGTGTGTGTGTGTGTGTGTGTGTGTGTGCGCGCGTGTGTGTTTGTGTGTGTGTGTGTGTGTGTGTGCACGTGTGTGTTTGTGTGTTTATGTGTAAGCGTGTGTTTCCACTCATTTCAGACAAGAGCACTGCTAAAGAGAAGCACAGAGGCTTGTCAGTGATAATACAGTATCTGTATCCAGATGGGCACTGGTCCAGCATCTGCACTGCCATAAAAAAAAAAAAAAAAACGCAACTAAATTCCCTTTTGAAAAGCTCAACGCGCACCTGTGACTCTGTAACAAAATCAAATCTAACATACCGCTTACACCAAAGAACATAACTCTTCTATTTATATCAGAGTCCTCTGCATCAGAGACAGGTCCTACCCAAAAAAAAAAAAAAAAAGGGACTTTCTTTCCAATTTTGCCTAGTTCAGCAGTCTCTCAGATCATGACCTGGGAGGGTTAACAGAGTGACTGACAGAGCTTTAGAGGATATGTGTGACTTGGGGCCGTACTTTTGAGTCAAATACTTGTGTGAGCAGGTAAGGAAGCCTGCTCCGGAGTCAGGTTCTGCTCATGCTTAGGCAGGTACAAAAAACCCCCCCAATGACAGCCCTTGTGCTAAGAGGCAAAGTGTCAACTTCAAAAGGTTGAATAATGTATTTCAGAGTCAGGGTACAAGGCCATGGAGTTTGAGTGCGCGGAGCAGAAAAAAAACCACACGAGGTGAAGTTTGGTTCTGGTGGGGCAAACACTCACATGTGGCTTCGGTGGTCCGGCGGCTGTATGTGCGACGTGCCCGATATCTGACCACCAGTTCCCCGCTTTCCATCATGGGCTCAAACGCTTCCCTGTTAGACACACACACACACACACACACACACACACACACGCACGCACACACACACACCAATTCAGATCACACTCAGGAACCCCTGGATATCTGTTATGAACTTATAATTCCTAACTTGGATCGACAATGTCTTAAAAAAAAACACACACACACACATTTAAAAACATGTGAAAACGCTGTTGGGCTGGAAACAGGACGGCTTTGTTTCTACCCACCCAAAGCGTGTCTCTTTACGGCGAAGCCTGGCCCCGTACACAGCCATTAGCACCGCCAACGCTATGGCAACGGCAACAGCCATGACCACGTACCACCAGTGCCAGGAGAATGCTGGTGGAGAGGAGATACCTGATTGGAAGAGAAATGGGGGGGGAAAAGGGTAGAGGATTAGAACGTTTCAGACACTGCGGTGGGAGGTCAGAGGGATGGATGGGTGCTAAAGGAGAGTAAACGAATAAAGGAAAGACTGAGATAAAATAGAGAAAGGAAACGCAGAAACTCGTGATAGTCTGGAGACAAAAAAAAAAAACCCCAAACAAACAAATAAGAGTTTTTTGGGAGGGAAGTAGAGTTTAAGAGAAGGTAACTACAGGCTATATCAGGACACTTGCCAGAGAAGCAGGGTTTTTGAACTCTGGTTACATTGTCCAAGAGAGACCTCTGGAAACGGGCTTTCGCCTGCGTTTTCTATACGCGTATCTGCGCGTAAAAGGTCAGCCGTGTGTTTTAAACGCAGGGCTGGTCATGAGATGTTATTAGCTCATGAAAAATGACCTCACTGCTTTTTCCATATTTACTACAGGGTGTGTCCTTTACTCCTAAATGTCTTAAACTCACTCTCTCTGTCTTTCTTTCTTTCTTTCTCTCTCTCTGACTGCATGCCTCACACTCTCTCCAAGTCCCTCCCAGTTATCCTCCTGCCAATAGCCCTGTTTGTCTCCCTCTCTTACTCCCCTTTTTCTCCTTTCTCCTCCTTGTGCGCATTCTCTTGTTTTTTTCTTGCGATTGTCTGCCAGGTTCTTTTGAATAACAGTATTAGACTAAGCAAACAGAGATGCTACACTGCTGCGGCTGATAAATATTTATGGCACATCCTTCATTTACCCCCCCCCCCCCAACCCCCACCCCCCTCACCACCACCACCACCCCTAACCCCTTTCCCTTTTTTTCATTCTATTCTTCTCCTTTCTCAGTCTCTTCCTCTTTTCAGAGACTCATAAAAGTAAGCATCGCCAGCAGTGAGCAGCACTGAGAGAGAAACGAGAAAAAAATGAGAAGGAAAGAAGTGTGGACAGAAAAACTGCATGAGATCACTTCCATCCATCGGTCTCTGTCCGTCTGTGGATGCGTGTGTGTGTGTGTGTGTGTGTGTGTGTGTGTTTGCGTGTGCGTCACTCACCTCTGGATGGCAAAGGTTCCGACTCTGAAAGAAAAAACAGCGAGCAGAAAAGACAGATGAATTAGTAGAAAGGAAAAGTAGAGAAAACGCTTTCACCCCGTTTTGTAATTTATACTCGTTTAATTTCCAAGCTTATATCTTACTGCAGTTACATTGTCGGCTTTTTTTTCTCTTTTTTTTCCTAATCACTCTCTTTTCACTTACCTGCACGAGGAAGAGCGTAGACATCTGTCCAAGGTCCTTGACCCGCCCCCGTGTAGGCACATACTCGGAAGGAGACGTTTGATAGGGGGGTAGACAGATTGACAGACAAGCCTGTGTCCAGTCCAGTATCCACTATAGTCTAAAAGAACAGAGACATGATGACTGGTTGGAAAAACTGAGCAAAGTCTACACCATTACCACATTTAAAATTTCGTTTTAATACAATTGTTTTACTTACTTTATTTAACATCAGTTTAACACTATAAAACGACTAAAAAACAATGTTTATTTTCACAGTGTGACTCTTAAGGGCATCGATAAAACACCATAATGTCTGCATTAAAACCACAGGAAATCAGTCCAGCAGTCTGGCAGCGTGTCATATGTGTCTAAAGCTACAAACATAACCTTTTCTGAACACTTCACAACCATTCTACCATAAGGTTACTCAGTTAATAGTACTTCATTTCTAATAATTCACTTCCATGACTGATGAAGTACAAATATCTTCATTTGAAATGGAATATCAGTCAAGAGCTAAGCAGTATGTTGAGATGCAGGTAGTTTTAATATGAAACAAACGTCATATTGAAACTGAGAACTGTACAATTTTATAGATTGGACAGGGAAGTGTATCTAATAGGTGTGAATGAGAGGGCACCGTGATTTCTCCCTAATGCCACTCTAAGAATATGACTCACTGCAAACCACAGCATCCTAATCTGTCTTTTTAGAAGCCACAAGCTGAAAAAGCATGAATCAGAGTCCAGACTGTGAGAGTAGGAAATGAAAACTAAACTCTGTGCATGTGTGTGTGTGTGTGTGTGTGTGTGTGTGTGTCTAACCTGTACCATGTTCTGTGTGCTGTATTCCATCTTGTAGCCAAGTAGTCGTCCATTGATTCTGCCGGGAGGTTCCGCCCAGCTCACCATCATAACCGTTCCATTTAACACCGCGCTCACATTCAGTGGAGCGTTATCTGGAACTAAACACACACAAAAAACCCAAAATAAAATCATGAGAACAAACACCAAATCACTCACACTTACTGGTTTATTACCCAAAACTTAAACAGAGACCACCACATTAAACAACACTTCTCTCAGTTTATCTGAGGGAAAATGAGTGTGGAGTCGTATCTATACCACACAATACGCTTTAGAGCAAACAAAAGCCCAGTGTTCTTAAAAACAAACCTTCTTCTGCTTCATCTCATTTACTTTTCTCTCTTTTTTTTTTCTTGTTCTGTTTTGTTTCGTTTTGTTTTGTTTTGTTTTTGCCAAGGGCACTAAACCCGAACGACACTAAAGGATCGCGAATCACAAAAACAGGGCTTCTAAACTTTCATGTAGTTCTTGGATGTGAAGTCTTTTCCCCTTTCTAGTTCTAGTTCCCCTTCAAATTACCTTGAGGTAAAGTCTTTCTTTTTCCATTTCTACAAGTTTCCCTCTTTGTTTTGTTTAAACCTTTCCTGAATTTGATATCGTTTCTTTAGTGTACGTGCTCTGGGCCCCTGAGTTCTCGGTCGTTAGAGGAGAGAGTAACATGTGAGTCACATTGGAGAGCACTGTCAAGGGAGCTAACGATTAAGTTGAAGTTTGGGTTGTTTTGACAACTCCAGGCCTTAAGGGTGTGTATAATTATTTCAGCTGTGAGGACATGGTATCATTGTGTGTGTGTCTGTGTGTCTGTGTGCATGTGTGTGTGTGTGTGTGCGTGTGTGTCTCCCAGCTGTGTCAGAGAATGCAGAGAATGCATCTTTATTGAGGAAAAGAGGCCAGTTTGAGTGGAAAAAAAGGCTCTTTTTGAACAGAATGGACCGCAGTGGGACTGGGAGACGGACAGAAGCCATGAGGTCTGGCCGCGATTAGCGAAAGGAGAGAAACATACGTTGGGCTTTCTCTCATTCTCTCTCTTTTTGTCTTACACTGTGGAGCTACCCTACCTTTCTTTCTTTTTTCCCTGTACTCACTCACTCTCTCTTTCTGTCTCGGGTCCAAAGAGCAAAGGAAAACATGAGAAAGCCCAATGGAGAGTAAGAAATACTTTAGAATAACATGCTGGAAATAGCAGCAAGGCACTACGCAACCGAGTGAGAGAGAGTGTGTGTGTGTGTGTGTGTGTGTGTGGGTGTGTGTGAGTGTGAGTGTGCGTACATGCGTGCGTGCATATGTACATAGAAATGCATTTGTGTTTTACAACAGGCTATCATCCAAGAACAATCTCTCTCAAGGGTCAGATGACAGTAACCCTCTTTGTTATTCTCCATTTCAAGTGCACATTGATGCTGTATTTGTCTCCCTCTGGACAAAAACACACACACACACACACACACACTCACACACACACACCCGTTCTCCCACACATGTACACAGAACTTGTTTTCTCTCTTTGGCTGTGCTGCTGTGCTTGGCCATTGGAAAACATGGCGCTGTTCTCTGATGATGCTATCAGGAAGTGTGTGGTGCCTGATTGTTTCCACATGTGCATCTGGCTCATGGCTCACAAAAACATGGCTGCTCCATTCTGCCAAAAGCCCTCGGCCTCTTACCTCTTACCTCTTACCCTCTCCCTTTCTCTCTCTCTCTCTCTCTCTCTCTCTTTTCTATCCCCACTTGAATTTCCTCCACACTAACTATTATCCTCAATTCCCTGCTATTTCTTGTTTTATCATTACCTCAAACAGTTGATGACAGAGGACACTGATACATTCATGCTGGGGAGGGTGGGGGTGGGGGGTGGTCGAGTAGAAAAAAAGGATTGGGAACTGGAGGGAGAAAATAAAGAGAGAAAAAGGACTGAGCCAAAGAAAGAAGAGAAATGCCAGTTAGTGTTTTTGAGCTGGGATAACGGTGGAAAACAGTGAGGAATGTGAAAGAGGAGTATAGTGTCTCAGTATAACATTTATTCAGTCATGGAAGGTCGTGTGTGTGTGTGTGTGTGTGTGTGTGTGTGTGTGCGTGTGTGTGTGTGGGCGCACGCGCATGTTTTCAGACACAGGGGCAACGGCGACAACACAGAATCTGTTTCATTATCTCCAGCGCAAAGAAAAAAAAACTTTCAGTAGAAAAACAATCAATAAAGAACATAGGCATTACTCACAGTCGTGCTTATTCATAGTAACAGAAAAGTTCAGCGGAAAAGCTGATTCAGTATACCATAAAATCGAGCCAGTGAGCCGTACGAATTAAAAAAAAAAAAAAAAAAAGGTTAAACCCACATACACACATTTGTCAGTACAAACCACTGGGTCTTACAGTAAGAGGAACACTGCTTCTTTGTTCTGGTCATGCACAAGCCCAGCTAAAGATGGAGCTGTTTCCATCCGCCCTATATGTCATTAAACATTTTAAAAAGGCTGGAATACTTTTAGAATTCAGCAAACTGGATTAGTAGCTGGAATCCACTAAAATGCAGATGAGTCAACCATTTCCCAGCGTTGCCTCTAACACATCTGTCCATTTTCCTTTTACAAGGGTTGAGGTTGTTGTTTAAATCTTAATGTAATTAGTCAGAAAACTTGTTGTTTAGTGTTTGTGGTCACAGTATAGTTAAAAGAGCGTGCACGTAAAGCCAAACCACATGAGTCACTCTAAGGTCTGTGACAAAAAACACTCTTTTTACCCAGTCTGAAGGGTAAAAGCACTTCAACGGGCCAATACTGAGGTAAAATAATATTTCAGAATGTTAGAAGAGAGAATAATCACTAATGTTCAAAAATAGACAAAGCTTGTTATATAAGCGTATTCTTAAAAAAAAGGTTTTAAAGGTTTTATTGGTTGTGTAGTCTTTTCAAGAAAATCCATTTCATGAAAAAAGTTTGAATCTGTTTTCTCCTCTACCGTTTTACTGCTTTTGGGGTTTCTTTTTTTCTCTTTTTTCTGTATAAACGTATTTATCCAATTCAAGCGTTGTTTTTTTTTAAAGTTTGAACTGAAATAGTCAACTAAAATCATAAAACACATTTTTATTCTAAATTGGTGCGATAAAATTGCGTAAATTTGAAGTCTGTATTAACACACTTTTCAATGTGCTTTTGGGAGTGGCAAAATTAGTCTCTCACTCTCTCTCTGCCTCACATTGCCTTACATATTCTCATCCCTTGGGTAAAGTTGGCTCTGGGAAAGAACCAAAAAGCATGTTTTTTTTAAGCCCCCACACCCCCCCCACCCCACCCTCTCTCGCCTACACTTTTTTTTCCTGCTCCCTCCATCCCACCAGCTCACTCTCTTTTTCACTTTTCCCACAATGTATCCCTGTATTTTGTCCTTTCTTTTTTGGGAAAAAGAGAAATTGCAGGTCATCTGAGGTCAGGAGGAGAAGAGAACAGAGAGGAAGGGGTGGCTACAGGGTTGGGGGGGGGGTCACTGCATGAAAGTGGGGGCTAGAGAACGAAGGAGTAAAGCTTGCTTTGGATGGCAGGAAATACATTCCTCCTCAGAATTCTGAAAGATTTGCAAATAGCCTGGAGAGAGAGAAAGAGAGAGGGAGAGCGAGAGAGAGAGAGAGAGAGAGAGGGAGAGAGAGAGAGGGAAAAGAGAAGGATCCTGGAGACCCGAGATGGAGAGAACAGAAAGAGGGAGGAGTTAATGAGAGACTGAGGAAGCAAGGGAGTGGTGGAGAGGGATTAGATTGTAATCTGACCACGATGATGTGTGAGATATTTTATTCAGACTTACCAGAATAATGTACATACATACACACACACACACACACACACAAAAACACACAAACACAGGAAGAGAAAGAGAAAAGAAAGAGAGGGAGAAAGAAAGAGAGAGAGAGAGAGAGAGAGAGAGAGAGAGAGAAGGGGGGGGTAAGACTGAGAAAGGATTATCCAGACTGGCTATGCTGGATCATCATAGATCCAGAGTTTGTCGTAGTCCTACATAATCTAAATAAATCACACACTCTGCTGGCAAATATGATTCATCCGCTCTCTCTCTCTCTCTCTCTCGCTCTCTCTCTCTCTCTCTCTCTCGCTCTCTCTCTCTCTCTCTCTCTCTCTCTCCTTCTCTCTTCTCTCCCACGCTCTTTCCCTCTCTCATTTTCCTGTTTTCTACCTCTGCTCTGTCCTTCATCCCTTCTCTCCTTCTCTCTCTTCTCCCTCCTCTCATTCTGTTTTCTCTTTCAAACCATGTCGATAAGAGAACAGCGGCACTGCCAAACTCTGACAAAACACACTAATCCTTTTTGCTTCTCACTCCTCCTAAAAGGAAGCAATTAAAGTTACAGGATTGTGTTTTTTTTTTTTTTTTTTTTTGTTATATAAGGCAAGAAGATGTTGTGAAGTCGTGAGTCATGTTTGAACTAAGTTTCTCCTTCTTCACTCTCCTGAGAACTTCTCTCTTCTCTCCACACTCTGTTCAGAAGAAATGCTTTGTAACGGTACTTCATTGTAATCAGGATCCTGGATGGAAAAACCCTTTAACTTGCTACACATCTCTCTCTCTCTCTCTCTCTCTCTCTCTCTCTCCCTCTCTCTCCGTTTCCACAAACACTTCTTCATCTAGGGTCAGGAGATGCATGAGCTGGCATGGAAAATCCCTGCTACGGTTGACAGTTAAACAGAGTTACTGTTTCAGACCACACCATGTCGCCTTCCATACCTCCATACCACAACGTTTAAGGAGAAACTGAACATTCTCTCTCTCTCTCTCTCTCTCTCTCTGTCACACACACACACACACACACACACACACACACACAGACACACACACACACACACACTGCAGTCTCCTGCTATGCCTGCCATTTCTCTGGCAGTTTATATTTGAAACAGTGTGTTTGAATCAGGGAGAGTAAGATACCCCCCTCTCCCCCCCCCCCCTCCCATACCTACTCTATATAAACAAGCTGTGGCTTATTTAACCTCAGCACAGGAGAGGCACTGCACGTCATTTACACTGTAACTCCCCTTTTCTCCCTCACAGTGAACAGTGAGCCCTCTCCTCACAGGAGCACCGCTCCACACACACGCGTCCAGCATCACACGCAAAAACACACCACAATACACTAGCCAAACACAGGCCTTTCTAAAGCTTCACTCTCTGAGTTCAGAATAACTGGAAAAGACTTGGAAAAGACCAAATGAGACACTATTGCGTCTGTAACCAGACGTTGAATTAGGAAGTGAAAAGAGAGTCTGTGCCCTTAGGTCCAAGTCAACACAAAATCTCTCTGTTCTGAAATGTCATCTATTTTCTGATTATAAACAGAAACTCACGCTGCAGTTTTGCGTGTCCATCTTGCAAGTTATAAATGACAGCATGTAAGTCGGTGTTACGATAACCTGATAAAAAAAACTACACGCCACATGACACATTTGTGACGGGTTTCATGTTTTGTACACATCATATTTGAGAAAAGCTTAAAGCGCAGGTTGTCGGGGAGGGGCTTACCTCCTTCTTGGGTACTGATCATAACCCATGGCGTCCAATCAGAGATGCCCTGGCTGCTGCGACAGGCCACTCTCACGTCGTATTGGCTGAAAGGCTCCAGGCCCGAGATGAGGTGACTGGCAGGTGGTACATTAACGTTCTGATTATGAATCATGTGATCAGGGCTCAGACTGGAGTCAGCAACTGAATGCCTCGCCTGGAAAATATCAATAAAAAATAAATATTTGACTTTTGCTTGCTTGACTTATGTAAAAAAAAAAAAGAGCGTAATAATATTTTATTGATGCTGAGCAGTCGTGGGAGAAGAGAGTTCATATAAGCATGGCTCTTAATGAACAATAAATATAAGCATTTCTAGAATGCGAATAAAAATTGTTTCTGAGAATTGAGATTCTGAGTTTCTATTATTGAAGACATAAAATAACTGGATAACTTTCAGTTTTGCATGGAGGAGAAGCAGTCACTCACACTTCCCCTTTCCTAAATTTCCCTCTTCCTCATACCTAAGGAAACAGGAAGTGCGTGTGCATGTGTGTGTGTGTGTGTGTATGTGTGTGCGTGCATGTGCATGTGCATGTGCGTGTGCATGAGTGTGTAAGTGTGTGGCTATGTATACGTGATGTGATTTTTGTTTGTTGCACACACATACACACAAACAAACACGCGCACAAACACACACACACACACACACACACACACACCCTGTGCCGTGTGGCGCTCGGCCCTCTCCAAGGCTTGCACACTGTAAGCTATTGAATAAAGTCATTAACATTCGTCTGCAGTGCAGGACACGCTCTGAGCACAGCAGGGCACATGAAAACAACTCCCATCAACAAAACCAGCGGGAGAAACCTGCTGCCTCTGCAAAGCAAAACCCAGTAAATAACATCAAAAACACCAACACCAGCAAAAAAAACCTCCAAAAAAACGCTCCGGTAACTCATAACTCGTGACCCACATGAAAGTTTTGAGAAAAGCCTTCAAATCATTCTCAGCTGTGTATTAAACACAACAGAGACAACGGACTGTGAGGTGGTGCAGCGTGGTCTACTCCCTCTGTCTGACCCTTTGGCAATGTATTAAAGCACTGAAGAACAGATTGAGACTAGCATGGATCACTGAACAGAAGGAGCTGCCATATTAACTTCTTAGATGTTTTTACTGCTCATATTTTGAAAAGCTGTGACACATCAAAAGAGAGTTTATAACACAGCAATAAGTGTGTCATAAACAAATACTAGACATGGTTCCCAGAGGAGCAGCAAAACTACTGTGCTCAACGGCTAGAACATTCTGTGATCTCTGTAACGTTCTCTTTCGTTACAAATTGCAATTTCGTATGGGGTCTGACTATGCGAAGAGAAAAAGAAAAAAAGTGAAAAGAAAAAAGGAAACAACAAAGAGTCACATGAGTGCACATGGATGAGTGGATGGAGGGAAGGGCATACGGATAAATGGATAAAACCTAAACGAAAAGAGAATTGGGTGATGAGTCACTGGGCTCTGGTAATTGAGAAGTCACCCTTCCCTGGTAGAGGCCTCTGGTGCGGTGTGGCAGCTGAACACTGTGGCGCGTGTGTTTGATTGAGGAGTCATTCACAACTCACGACTCAGACATTCAGAGTCAGTTCAATAAACAAGATTAGTTCAACGAATCTCTCCACTTACTCCTGAGTCACGCTGAGCCCAGACATTCCCCTTGCGTGGCTCACTCCATTAATGCTGAACCTGTTTGTGTCCCTCCATTCGCAAATTCCTCAACCCTTCTGTTACCCCTTAAGCTCTGTCTTTCTTACAATCCTACATGATTTATCAGCCTTTAAGATTTATGTGTTCTCTATCTCTCTCTTTGTTTCTTTCTTTTGTGTTCTTTTGTTTTCTTTCTTTCTTTCTTTCTTTCTTTCTTTCTTTCGCTCATTTCACTGTATCTTTCTCCCTCCATCACTAAATGTAACGTTTTTGAGTACCCATGTTCCCCACACACTGAACCGTTAAAATCTCTAGCTGTCCCCCTGTTCTGTGCAGGCGGCCCCTTGGCTGCTTCCCCATTCCCCCCTGCGCTCGAGTAGAGAGAAAGAGAGAAAGAAAGAAAGAAAGAGAGAGAGAGAGCAGCGGTGGGGTACAGGCATAAGCTGAGGGGTGCATTAGGGGTGCTTTTATTAGAACCAGACGCTCTGGGGTGGTGCTCTACTGCACACACACACACACACACACACACACACACACACACACACACACACGCAAGCTCACAGTCTGCCTGGGCCTCAGCGTACTGCAAGAGTTCAGTCCAAGAGGCCTTTTTCTCAAAGTGCAACCTGATCCGCTGCAGCATGACACAGCCTGCGGAGTGTGTGGGTGTGTGTGTGTGGGTGTGTGTATGGGTGTGTGTGTGTGTGTGGGTGTGTGTGTGTTGAGGGGGGAGGAGGGGTCCCATCCTGCTTCACATCTGTGTAACAAAGCTGATTTGTCAGAAACTTGTCAAAAGTCACCATCTCGACTATGAGCACAAGTGTGACTCATGTGTTTTGGTCTATGACACATACACACATTCACTCACACACACACACACACAAACGCACACTCACGCACCTCCAATTCTGCATCTAAATTTGGCTTCCTGGAAAACGGTGCTCTAGTGTGACCACAAAACCTTCATTTTGTTACCTGCACAGTGCACAGGGTTATGGGGTACACTCCTCCAAAGCCAGGCCGCCAACTCAGATGGATACTGGAGTTAGTGACTTCCGCTGCCTTTATGTCCTCGGGCTGTGATGGGAGTACTGGAGAAGAGAACATAAAAAGAAGGAAAGTGTGACAGGGGACGGCGAGAAAGACAGCAGGATGTGAAAGAGGGAAAAAGCTCAGCTGGTCATTTTGTAGGGGCTTTCGTGTCATCTGGAGACTATCACCTACCTGTCACCACACCTGAACCTGATGATGCCACACCTTTACGATTGTGGGCTTCACAGGAGAAAGAGCTGGTTTTGTTCAGACCTTCAAAGAGAGAGCGGGAGAGAGGGAGGGAGAGAGAGAGAGAGAGAGAGAGAGAGAGAGAGAGAGAGAGAAACCACAAGAGTCATCAGAAAGTACGCTCTACTCAGCAAGCTTCATGTTTGACCGCAGGTTCATATCAATGTGAGAACAAACACTTATATTGTTAAAAAGATTTTTGTGAAATGTATGCAAGTTTTGAAAGTGTGTTACTTGATGAATCAGTGTTTGGAGAGAGGGAAGTTACGCTCTCCCCCAAATGTAAGGGATCTCAAAGTTTCTGAGCAACACAGTGTTACTTCTCTTTTCAAGAGGTTCCATCATGTGTAAACACACAGACACACACACACGCACACACAATCACACACACACACACGCCCTATTCTTCACACACTCTGAGATGCTCACATTCATGGTCATCATTAGGAAAGACCATGGGTCCATTGTGTAAAGGCTACTGTGAGGTGAAACGGAAGGTCACGAGTTCTAACCCCCTCGAACAGAATGTGCGAATATCCACAGAAGGCTGACTGCTGACTCTGTGTGTGTGTGTGTGTGTGTGTGTGTGTGTGTGTGTGCGCGCGTGTGTGCGTGCGTGCGTGCGGGTGTTTGTGTGTGTTCCTGTACATTTCACGTAATTTCACACCGCACTGTTACTGTTTCCTTCCCTAAACCTCAAGATTCCAATTCACCAGTGCATCAGTCCTCGTTACCATCAGACACGCAAAGTTTCACCACAGAGAGCACGACTTTTTCCAAACTTTGATTTCATTAACTCTTTCAGGTCTCAGCACAGCCGATGAATGATGCTCTTCGCAAGCACTTTGAAAAGAATGGAATGTGGACATTCAAAGTCAGTGTGCATTAAAGTCAGTGTGTGACTTTAAATGCATGTGTTTAACAATGAAAAGATTGTTCTGAAAATATGAATCATTTAATTTAACAATGTTGGTTTGTTGTTTGTGAAAAAAATATATATACTGATTCTTGCTTCAAAGTAATTTAGAAAAGACCTGAAAAATACAAAACAGTGACAAGAATATGAATTAGTGGCAAATTTTGTCTTTCTCATCCGTAACGATGTTGCAAAATACCTGTGAGTATCGAGCTAAAAAGCTCAAATATAGTGCATACGGATCTTATACTAAACCCTCTTCCTCTCCTGGGTGGACAACAGGCTCCTAATGTCTGGTCTTAAAGCTGGTAACATTATGAGCAGTAACGGAGAGTTTTGTGAAGTGTCCAGAGCCAGTGCAGGCGGGTGTGGTGAGAGACAGAGAGAGAGAGAGAGATGAAGGCAGGTTTGGATCAGAGTCAGTGAGACAGAGTTACTGCATGGGTCTGGATGGGTTGGGACTCCTGCCATGCGTCTTTCTGGGCTAACTGAATGAATATTTGTGCTTGCGGCGGCTCAGACATGTGGCTGGCAGGAGCAGCTGGTCCATTCCGAGGCTCTGAGTGTACCAACTAATGGTCGTCCGTCCAAGATGAGTCAAAGCCGCACTCCCTTCCTCTTTAGCCACCCCCCCCCCCTCTTTTCTTTTTCTGGTCGGGCTCTTTCTTTTTATCTCTCCCTCTCCCTCCCTCTTTCAAGTTCTTCCCTTTTCTCTTTTAGGCTACCTCTGTTACAAGTGCTCCCTCCCTCCCTTGCTCTCTCTCTCTCTCTCTCTCTCTCTCCCCCTCTCTCTCTCTCTCTCTCTCTCTATGGTTGAGTCACTTTCCGGAGAATCAGGACTAGTCGGGAAGAATATCAGGAGGGGCTGCGTCTGTCATTCTGGTGTGGCATGTGTTTAAAGAGCACAACCACCCACCTCTTTCTTTCTCTCTTTTTCCCTTCCTACTATTTCTCTCTCTCTCTCCCTCTCTCTCTTTCCCCCTTCCACTGCCACTTTTTCACCAGCAACCAAACGGCTCCTCAAAGGATGAACCGTGTCTGGCACTCTGTGTGTGTGTGTGTGTGTCTCTGTGTGTGTGCGTGTGTGTGTGCGCGTGCGTGTGTGTGTATGTCGCAGCTGCTTCCAAAGAGACACATATCCTCTTTCTGATCTTAAAGATTTTTACAGGTCTGCTGTTGTAACTCTGCAGCTTAGACAGACATAAACATGTACAACACTTCAAAAGGTAAGTTACATATTCAAAACTCTTAAAAGTCTCATCTGTTAAAACACATCAGTCCCTGAGACAGGGATCACAGACACAGGAGACCTCTGAAATACAGTTATGGCTTTTCAAGACAAGATGTCATTCAATGTCCATTTTAACTTGATTTATCATATTTAGAAATTTGAAAGACAAGATAACAGACGGCTTTACTGTTTATAACCACCCGTGAGAGCGCTTGTAACATTCCACAACTTAATTATCTTACAAATGTCCCTTCCATCTGCTTGTTCTATTTAACCATAAACGAAAAGAGCTATCCTCAGCAAGACAGCTGCGACTTACACTTCCTTAAATACTGACCTGTTTATTCACAAAATTGCTGACCTTTTCATTTCAAAAGTTCTTGTTTACCCATTCATGAAACCGCTGGGAACATTAAACGATAAGAATCAAGATGTGCTCAAGACATAGAAATATAAGGCTGGGTTTTTCAGAATAAGGTGCAAAAATTAAGGGTAGGGAGGTGGGAAACACTCAACACCAGGTGTACTGAGTGTTTTGCGTTAAGTACATTAATGTGCTAAGTTACTGGTTGTGTCAGTCCTGTTACTTGTTCAGTTAACCTTTAGCAGTGTCTAGAGTAATTTGGTACCTGTGAGGTTGAGTGTAGAAGGGGACAGAGACATTGGGTCCTGGAGAGAGTTGAGTGGAGCTCCATCCTGGAGCCAGATAACCCTGACAGGTTCAGGAGGTCCATGGGCCACACACAGCAGACTCAGGCTCACATTAGCTACTACTGACATGTGCTGAGGCTCCTCTGAAAAATGAGGGAGACCTGGAACAGTTGATGCAAGAAAACAGAGAGAGAGAGAGAGAGAGAGAGAGAGAGAGAGAATGTTTGAACATGAGGTCCAATTTTCCGTCCTAGAACATTCATAGTGACATCATAATTCTTACGTTAAATAATAACCATGTTGTTTCAGAATTTGTTTTTATTTATTTGTTTGTTTTGAGATAGAATCAAAACACTGACCATGAAATGATTGTAAAAGGTTCCGCAATTGCTTTAGAGGTGTGCACAACTGAACATCAAAACACTACTTTTGAAAACCACAGCCAAAGAGGTCTTCTCTGTCTTTAGTCTCTAGCATTAGCTATGTACACAGTACCACCCGAGTCTCTCCTTTACACTATGACCCTCCACCCACCATGGATTAGACAGGACAATAGGTAGAGATTATTTGGGGGTTTAAAGTCTGGCTGGAATGTATCAGCACAACAGAAAACGTACATGGCCGTGATTTGTCCTATGCAGCTATTATTAGGATCAAAGATGAGTCAACAAATAGACTAACTAAAAGAATGTATACCTTCCAACTGAATATGTCCTGTGTATGACGATATGTCCTGTGTTCCCGTGGCAACCGAACAGAGATAGGCACCCATGTCTGATAGCTGCACCTTCTCAATCCTGCACACGGAGAGAGAAATACGCTTGGTTAAAATCATCAAGTTTTAAATAGATGTTTAGCAGAAAAGTTTACCGTTGGACAAACTCACCGAAGGTCGCTGATGACCAGCCAACTGTTCTCACTCACAGGCACTTGAATCTGGTTTGTGTCAGCAAACTCTAATGGCTCATCCTCCCTAAGCCATACAACATCAGGGGGTCCCTGCTCTTCCCCCTCTCCCTGCAACTTGCAACGCAGCACCACTGGCTTCCCCAGAGACGAGGTCACGTTCCCGGGGCTCTGCACAAAACGCAGCCCTGCTGGCCAAAGAGGAGACATGAGAAATACATTAACATTGGGCTTCCCCCAAAAGACCAATAATTTAGTTTTATTTCCACTGTCTGATGTCAAAATCTATTTAAATGCTTTATGTTTAATGTCGCTGTCCAATTTCACTGTGGGTTTTTTTTTCACACATGGTGAAAAGTTTTTTTTTTTACTTGGTTCATTTATCATAGAAAAATGTTTTCACAATAACTGATATTACAGCCAATGCAGTTTTAAAACAGTGAGTTAATCATTTCCACCATACTGGCTAAAAAGCCAAAGCACTTAAAAGTTATAAACCAAAGTAAGTGGTCTCACACTAGTGAGTAGAATTGTATTCCACCTTGTCTATCTTGAAATACAGGGGCAGACAAAGGCATGTGACACAGTATCCAAACACTAAAAAAAGCATTCTTTCACCTGTTTGTCCTAAGAGCTCTATCAGGTAAGCAAACATCTGGATTGAACTGATAAAGTGATATAGCACCTGCAGATGTGATAAGAACAGCTACTCCTGTCTACCAGGATAAATTTCTCCACGGTGGGCTTAGTGTGTACAGGCAAACACGGAGCTGAACAGACACAGTTTAAAAAGAAAGAAAGAAAGAAAGAAAGAAAGAAAGAAAGAAAGAAAGAAAGAAAGAAAGAAAGAAAGAAAGAAAGAAAGAAGGAACAAAAGCCAGTAGGCCTCTTTGGTGTGGATTTCTATGATGTGATTCAGACTGCAGCCCTGCAGATTCTCACCCTGTCAAAAGTTAGCAGAGCCGCTAATGCACTGGGTATGAATCACCCCCCAGACGCTTCTCCCCCACCCTCACACTGGCCTTTGAACTAAAATGTTTCACATTCCTTTGCTGGCATGAGCTGATAACAAACACCGTTGAGAAGGTGTTTTAAAAGAAAACACTGGTGAGTAATGTAATGTTTGTGTTATGTTCTTGATTTTTTTTTTTTTTTGTCCAGCAAGACATATTCCAGTTACTCTCTCTCCTCCTTATAACTCAATCTCTGAATATTTCTTAAGCTTGTCAACCGTGTCTGGTCCTTGACATTTTACCCGTGACCTCTGACCTCATTAATAGATTATCTTTACTGGGATTTTAACCATGACAAATACACAAACATCCATAATTTATGTATTCTCAAGTGTTTTTCATTGCTTACTGTTATATTAAGATTTGTAATTAGACTGACAGTCACTCCCTTAGGACAAAGATTTGCAAAGGAGCGCCATCAATGGATTTGTGCACACTGGGAATATTCAGTACTTACTGAGCATAAGGATAAGGAGAAAAACATGTGGACACAGTCATTCCCACATCATCAGGCAATCCAGGAATGCACACACATATACACACACACACACACACAAACACACACAATTCCCTAGATGAAACTGAAAAGGAAGTCTCCTAAATCTGCCTGTCACCACAGTACTGCCAGGATATTCTCTGTCTACTTTCTGAACGTGATGTATTCACCTAGTTAGCAAATGCTTTCATCGGCTTTGGTGAAGTGAAACTGAGCTCTCGTCAGTCTCAAAATATGCGTATTCTCCTTTTAAAATTAGCACCCAAGGTATTTTTGTTCAAATGCAGAAGTTGAAAATTAAGTTTGGTTCTTAAGGGCTTTTATGATGTGGTTACTGCTTATCTCTTATCTTTTTTTGGCTCTTCCATATTCTTCTCTTTGTCCCAGGTTTCTTTGTATCCCCCTCTCTTTAACAACTCTGTTTCTCACCCATTGATGTACACACAGACTGGGAATGTCAAAAGACAACAGAGCAAACTGGGACTTATCACAAGCATCCCACACATCTTCGAGCTCTCTCCCTCGCTCTCTTTATCTTTCCTCCTCTTAATATCACACTATTCATTCTTTCTCTGACTTTTCCCTCCATTTCTCACATCTCCTCCCTATCCCCCCTCTCCTCTACCAGCCTTTTCATGCCATTCTTCTGGATTCATTGCCTACCCCCCCCTCCCCCCCACACACACACACACACAAACCTTCCACCCCACCCCACCCCACCCACCGTTGCCCTCTAACTCAATCCATCATTTCCCCTGTCTGAATCAGCAGCCGTCCTGACTCACAATCCAGCGCATTCTCTCTCTTTATCCCCTCCTTCCGCCCCCGCACTCGTCCCTGCGCTGCCTCTATCCAACGCGCAGTGCACCCAGCATCAAAGTAGGGTCTGAATTCCCACCCCTGTTCCAGAAAGTGGGATGCTGTCCCTTTGAAGTTAAAGTCAGGGACATAGTGGTACCCTTGTGTCCACTTATCTGTCTGTCTCTCCCGTAAAAGTTATGTCTCAAACCGACAGGTTGTGAGATGGTTATACCACATGACAGAACAGCTGAGGTTCCCTTTAAGGCATAATTAAGAATACACATTCTGTCTGACAAATGTTTGAAATTAATGTAACATAATATAGTTTTCCAGTATCTACAGAAAAAGGGCGTGGAGTTTGGCGGGGGGGTTGGAGGGGGGGCAAAAAGAGTGGCTGTCATACCTGTTCTCCACGTTTTAACCACACCTGCGGAATGAACTCTTGGAAAGGGCCTCTGCCTACAGCTGATTGCGTGTGAGTTACACCTAAACCAAATCCATGTTTAATGACTGGTCCCTAAGGTTTGCTATTAGGAACGACAATTGGCTTGGTTTATGCGGAGCGTTCTTTTTGGGGGACTGTCACTTCAAATTATGATAAGACTTCTTACAACTGTCAGCAAGGATGGAGTTATTTTTAATGCAACTGACATAGCTCACACCTGCCTCATCCTGTTACAGCTGCAATAGTAACTGTCTTATTAACTTCCTGATATAGTCATTTTCAGGTTAGCTACAGCTATTGCGCTACCTGTTACCATAGAACATCATACGCAAATGTCCTTATACTACGCGAGTAACAAAACTAGAACTCTGTTGCTGTCTGACTCGTTGGGAAGACCAGGACGACTAGAATCGTTAGAAAGAACTAAGCCGAAGTATCACAGCATATGTTATTACTATAACAGTCAAGATGATGCGGCTGAAATAAGAAAGTTTCCATATCTTTTTAATAAACCTACCTGTCAAAGTTTCTGCTGTCCCAAGACATAAAGTGGACATCAAAACTACACACAGTAGCGGACACTTGAACCCAGTCATTCTCTTTCCCTGTAATGTCCCGCGTCGATAACAACTATGTGTTGATTTCTCGGACACCTCAGCTCTGGATACGGCTATAGCTCGCATCACCGCATCCCATCAGTGTTTACAGGTCTTATGGGGAACAAAGTGAAGAGACGCTGAGATTACGGTTCGGCTCTTGACAGAAGACGTTCTGCAGACAAGGGGTTATGGCAATGCTATCTTTATGAACTTTCCCCTCCTCTCTTCCTAGATTTTCTTTTAAATTCTGAGAGGGAAAACGCCACAAGATCAGAAAGCTCCAAGTTGAAGTAGCTGCGCTGCCACACCAACGGTTATACTCAATCTGTTAGCCGAAAAAAAATCTTAAAGCATCCAGTTTCGGGAGAGGAAAAATAAGCAACGAATATTTCTGCACAAAAAGAGATTAGTCCAATGTAACGACACGTCTTGAACAAGCAGAGCTAAATGTTTAAACGTTGTCAGCGTCTAAACAAAGTTGTTGAAAAGTTATTTTTGGATCTGCGGAGCGTATTTTTATACAAGTGTTTCCTGCGGTCTCTCTGTAGAGCTAGTTCCAAACGTTTTCCCCTCTTTCTTCTGTGCCCAAACTACTCAAAACACTCTTCCATCAGAGCGCAGCAATTCCACTCTTCTTCTGTCCTCCCCCCCTTCAGACAGGATTCAAATTCCTCAACTCAACCAACTTCTTTCCATTCTCTCGCTCCCTCCTCCCCCTAAAACATCCTTCTCTTTTGCGCCCTCCCTCCGTGCCTCTGTCTTTTTCTCACAGAAGACGCGAAAAACCTGAGGCCATACTCATTACCTCAAGACAATTCCCAGTCTTTCATTTTAATTGCCAGTCTATCACCCTCTAATCATCTGCAAATCACAGCAATTCACTTTTGGGAAAGAGCGAAAATTTTTTAACCAAACACTGTGCAATGTGCTTTTTCTCCCTTTAACGGATAGTCAAAACATGATAAAGAATAGATTTAACTGTGATATGATACATAGCTGTAATGCGTGATCAGCACGTTGTGTAATATAGGCTTGTCTCCACAAAGTTTCCCTGAAAAGAGAGAGAGAGAGAGTAATTTACTGACACATCTCTTTGGTCTCAAAACCTGTGGGAGAAAAAAAACAGGGCAGAAAACTTGCTGTCTTAAACTCTATTTTTTTTTTTCTTTTAATCTCACGTGGCTTAAGTGTCAGTGTGAAAAAATATTGCTTGGAACAGCATTTTAAACAAAAATTGATGGAGTTGTTTGAAACGTGACTCTTCTCATAAACAATTTGTATTTTGTTATGTAACTACCGAGACGTGGGATTAAATCAGACCAAATAAAAATAAGGGTGGCCGTACTACTCCCCCGGTAATAAGATAAACACACGCAGTATGCAGTGAGATAGACAGACACAAACACAAATAAAGACGGAAGCCCATAAGACACTACATTTTTATTTATACCCCGTTTGTCGTGCTGGTCTGTCTGTGGTATTTTGATTGTTATGTCTAAAGGTGATCTCTGCGTGTTTGGACAGGACAGAGTGGTGTAGAAGACATGATGCAAATGGGTGATGTCTGGGACGATGACCAGAGAAACAGAGAGCGGTGGTGGTGGGGTGGGGGGGGGGCATGTTTACGCACCCTTCATGAATAATTGATTTACGCAGGAGATGTCTCTTTCCCATGAAGACTGCAGGGGGACTGTTTTGGTCTCAGGTTGCGAGGTCCGCGATGGGCACTGGCCCTTTAAGAGTAGTTTGGGGCTGGGGACAACACAGTGTTCCCAGGGTCTTAAATGGAGACAGAGCAAGCCTGAGAAAGACCCCATTGTGTGTCCTCTCTTTCAATAGGAACCAAGGAATCAGGCTCATGCACAGATACAAGAACAGAGAGAGAGAGAGAGAGAGAGAGAGAAAGAGAGAGAGAGGGAAAGAGGGTGGGAGAGAAAGCAACAGAGGGGGTCCTCAAAAGAAAAAAAAAAAAGACAAAAACAGAAAATCAGGGCCTCCATTTTTGGAAGAAAGCAGTGGGGAGGGGGAAGCTAGCAGAGTGGGGTTAGGTTTATTAGACAGCTTTGGGAATGGATTAAACTGAGGCCAGCCAGATCAGTTGTGGTTTCAACTGGTCAAACAGGTTATACCTGGGCAAGCACAAGGCACAGGTGATGGTAATGTGGTATTAGTTTATATGACACAGATCGATTATTCATCAGATCTGGAGGAACCAGCTAAGTGAAGTCTATAACAGCGAAGCTGTTCCAAAACCAAGTGATTTGTTCATCACAATCGTTGTTCATTTCCTTTCTTACAATTTTAACACACCCTCTGCATCACACGAAGTGCATACTTTATGGCACTTTACCAATTAAACTTTCACTTTTTTAAAAACATTTTAGCACAATAGTAGTACATTTTGTGACATTTTACCTACAAACTTTTTTTTTTGATTTCTTATATTGACATCTGTATATATGTGGCATATATTCTCTGAATCTAGAAAAGCATAACAGCATGGTACCACCTGTAGTGTGAGAAACAGATGTGAAAAACAGAACCTCTTTCCTCTGACTTTTCACAAGTATCATAGCTTTCCACTCCTCACACCTCTAGGTGTGGCAAAGAAAAAAAGAAAAACACTGGATCTGAATACATACTGAAACAGATGGGACAGAGCAATGCATTCGTTCGAAATGTGACACCTCTTGTTTACATGATCCCATGAGGCAGTGCCCCCTGCTGGAAGACAGTGATACTACAATAACAGGACAACCAGTACACCCCAGACCACGCTCCGGCTAACAGTGAGTTCACAGGAGCAGAGGAGGAAGAATGGTGACTTAACCATACAGTTTAAACCGACAGTTAACACGCTCTTAATTACCAATGCCATGTGAAATTGCAGGAGAGTTACATGTTTTAAACCAAAATTGATCCCTCCAGTTATGTAAGCGTGATTTTAACATAATCTACAGTCGGTAGACAGGAACACAAAAAAACATCTCCACTCATCATGTGAAACATGCAAAAAACAAGATTTGTGTGATATTGTGTAGAAGCATATCACGTTTTAAATGAATACCACTACTTCTATTACAACAACAACAACTAGCTGTTGTGAACCGTATATTATATATTATTATATATTATATATTATATATTATTATATATTATACAGTTCATAACAGATATTTTCCTGTGCCACAGTATTCTTTGCTATTTCCACAGAAATTGGTTGAACAGAAGAACATATTGCACTGGACTGTTTTGACGTTACCATTTCAACTATTGTTGCGGAAAAATATAGCAAACTCAAAAGAAATTTGTGGACTCTTGATCGAATTCCAGATCTGCATTCACAATACAAATGACTAGTTGTCTCCCCCCCCACCCCCCCACCCCCCAATCTGTTGCGCATAAGCATGCCATAGGGAACTGGTAGTAAGCTGAGAATGTTTGAGTTTAAGTGTTATGTAATGGTATTGTGGACTGTGGCCTGGAGCACTGATCAAGCATTAATCCCTCTTTTCACTCGTCTCTTCCACACATGACATTGAAAACAATCAATATTATGGAGGGCACAGAGTGGGGAACGTATGCCCAGTCCGTCACAGATTACCACAACCTGCTCCCCAAGAGACAGCTGCGGTGATAAAAAAAAAAAAAAAACACAATCCCAATTTGTCATAATCTCATAGTCTGGATTGACGACACCCTGATCTCAAGGCCAGGCAAGGCCAGCTTCCTTGCGGACATGTATGTGTGGACAGTACAAGGGTGAAATGTTAGGCATGAACTCTAACCTTGATTGTCTGGGTGCCTTAGATTGACGCATGTTTTTGTGGGAATATGTCAATATTTGACGTGATTGCATTTCTGAATTCTGTCCATTAAAGGCTGTTATCCTTCTTATTTCTCAAAATATACTTGTGGATCAATTTGTTAAAAAATGTTACAAACCAGGTTGTATGAAAAAAAAGTTACTGGTGGATAAAGTTGAGATTACATTTTTTACATTTATTACATAAAAGAGATTACTTTTTTTTTTTTCTTCATTTTGAGGGTCGTTTCAAACATGCTATGGATTACATATTGAGAAAAGACATTTTTCAGTTATCTGTATTCAATGTGTTCTTTAGTGGTTTAAAAAGACACGTTTTGAGTATCTAAAAGATACAAGGGGTTGACAAAATAACAGAAATACTTAAATAAAAAGAGGATTATTTTCTGAAGTGACTAAATCACATTGAAAAGTAATTCTACATATGTTTCCTATTATCTTTAATACTAACTGCCAATACATTTATGCCATAAAAGAGATCTTGAAATCGACCCTTTAATATACTTTAGATCACGTTTTTTAACAGTTTTTGAAAAATGTCAAATATGTTGGTGTCTGGTAAAGTAAGGGTATATAGCAAAAGGACTGAATCTGAAGACTGTAATGAACACATGCTTAACGATAAACAGGTGCATCAGGAAAAGAAGGAAAGGGGATGTAGGTTGTTCCTTACTGACAGAGACAGACACTTAGCAGGATGACTGAATGATGACTAAAATGATAAAACAATGGCTTAACAATGTCCAAATCTACACCTCCAGCGTGCCATGAGCTTTAGAAAGCGCACATTTATGGCGGGGTTGCCATACAGTTTACACGGTAACCGAGGTCAGTGCAAAATAAAGCATAACATTGACTTCTATGAAATAAGGGCATATTCGTTCTTGAAATCGGTTCCATGACCCCAACCAGAAACAGTTCAAAAGTTGTAAAAGGTAACAATCAAGGCTCATTAGACAATTTGATAGTTTTTATGCGTTGCTCGGTGTTTCTGTATTAGAGTTTCTATATCTACCTTTGCTCGACTGTGCTGGCATGTGTTTATGAAAGTGAGATTATTGTGTGTGTGTGTGTGTGTGTGTGTGTGTGTGTGCCTGCATGTGTATGTGTGTTGGCACGCTTGTGCATGTGTGCGAGCGTCCATGTGAAAATGATAGAAAGTACGAGAGAGGGAGAGTTTTCCGTGACATCTGGTGCGTGAGGAGTAGGAGGAATGACTGGGATTTGCTCATGGTTATGATTATGATTGGCGGCTGGGCCGGGCATGTGATGTTTATGCACCGGGGTGTTTACTCCCTTCCATCCTGCACTCAGGAACAGCAGCCCAATCTCTACAGATTGGGCCCTGTGGAATGCCCTACATGCAAGAGGATTATTCTTTCTCTCCCTCTCTCTCTCTCTCTCTCTCTCTCTCTCTCTCTCTCTCTCTCTCTCTCTCTCTCTGTCTTCCTCACTAATTCATTTGAAACCCTGTGGATTTCTGTCTTTTGTATCTCTGCTGCTTGGGTGAACACAGACATGAGCACAGCAGGAATACACCGAGGGTTCCTGAGGAAGTATGGTAAGAATAGCACTTCTTTTCCACCCCAGTACCCTGTGTAACTGCTTTTTCATACACCTTCACTACTGTCCCATTCCTGAACCGGTCTGTGCGACTGACGAAAGTGAATTGTGCGGCGGGTGGTTTGCTTTGAAGTCGTCCAATTGAAGATCATCTTTTCACTTTGTTATTTCGGAATGATGAATTTTGGGAACGTTGCGTTTTTCAAACTGAGTTGAAGAACGCGTGTCATGTACGAATCCGTTTGTTCAATTTCTGAATGTTTAGTTTGTGAAAATGTTGATATGGAATAAGTATTACGCTGCTGAAATTGTTGATGAGGAAGAGATTGTGATTGTGTTAATCTGCTGTACACGTTTTATTGAACTGGAAAGAGAAGTGAAGACGTTTGTGATGTTCCTGGGGTAAATCAGAGTGCACAGACTTGGTCAGATGAATGCGACATACGTCCTGTCCAATCCCGCTAAGCTGGCACTACAGATCAGGGTGTTCCCAGCTCTTTGAGCAGATTATAGAATCATATTCATCCTGTACATTGAATGACCCATAACAATGAATTATCCAGCTGAACTACTATGAAACATGACAAAACTTTATACTCTCTTATCTTCATTTACTGCATTAATATTTCACTTTGTACTTGCACAAAACCATATCCTCATCCTTGAGTAATGACACATGCGATTGCGATGTTATATATATTGCAGTCGTAGTGGTACGTGGACTTTCGAATATCAGTCACATGAATTGTTTGGTTTTCGTTAGAATACTGTTCCTCCTAGTGTGTATCTTCAGCTAAGCTTCTAGATGGTTCTTTGATTTCTCAGCAGTGACTGGTTCATCCATAAGCACATAAACGCTTGTAGGTTAGAAAAGCTGCCTTTGCTTGCTATATGTGATTAATCCACCTCTCCCGTAAAATAATCCCTGCTGGACTAAATGGAGCAGACACTGTTCTATTAGCACGTGTCTCCCCTTCATTGACTATCATCGCCAGAACTATGTCGTCAAATGGGACAAATCTGTCAACTGTCCCCTTTCTTTATCTGTATTTCTGCCTGTCTGCTGACCTCTTGCTTTGTCACATGACAATGAGCATGAGAATAATATCTACTCACATCATTTAGGATCAGGAGGAGATTTTAGAAAATGAGAAAATAGCTGTCCAACAATCTAGACCGCCTGACTGGAAACATCATTTGATACAAGTACTTCAGTATTGTCACAGTGTATTCTACAGACAAAACATTTGGCTGGAAAATCCACCAGCAGTGCACAAAAGTTAACCTAAAGTGAATGTGTGGCAAGAGGTGTATTTAACATAGCTCTCTCTCTCTCTCTCTCTCCCTGTCTCACACTCTCTCTGTCCTTCTATTTCTGTTTCTCTCTCTATGTCTCTGTCTCTGTGTCTGTCTGTCTGTCTCTCTCTGTCTTTCTGTTTCTCTCCCTGTGTCTCTGTCTGTCTGTCGCTCTGCCCCCCCTCCCTCTCTGCTCCCCCCCTCTTTCTCAGGGGGCTTCATGTTCAAGCAGTGGAAGGAGAAGTATTTGGTGCTGACAGTAGAGGGCAGTCTCATGGTGTGTCGTGATGTGGATTCACCTCCAGATCAGGTAGTGGAGCTGCAGAGAAACTGTGAGGCCATTGTTGAGGGCAGAGAGATTCTGGACCTCCCCCGGCTCCCCCCGGGGGGCCGTCGAGACTGCTGCTTTGCTCTCATTCTTCCCCAAGACAAATTCTTACTCCTGCTCTCTGACAACCCCGACGACTGCAGGTTAGGCTGCCGGTAAAATTTGATTACTGATGCACAAAAACAATGTAGTTACATTCAGCAAAACCAGATTTGTGAACCTTTCTAAATTATTGTATAGTTAAACGTCTGTAAGGAGGAACATTTTGTTACAGCCGCATGTGGTCCTCCAAATCCTCTAATTTAAGGTTAATCTCCAATAAGAGATCTAATCCAGATTGTACAATTTGGTTTTGTCCTTAAATCAGTGGAGTCAGAGAGGTTAATTCAGTTGCTTATTGTCAAACTTGCAGACTCAGAACATTCCGTGTGTCTTGCTGATGCAGACGTTATGTTTAAAGTAACACTGATCCGATTTGCCTTCACAGTCAGTGGCTGAAGTTGTTGCGGAAAGTGAGAGAGGTGAGTTCCTGCCTTTACTTTGTTTTGCTAAAGGACTGAAAGTTTATTTCTTAACTCTATAGATCAGTGCCAAATTTGGCAACTGATTCTGTGTTAGCGTCATATCACCAAGTGACAAAGTTTTAGAACAGATTTTTGTTTGTTTGTTTGTTTGCTTGTTTTTTTGCAACAATTACAAAAGCTCTGAGCCAGAAAAGGTTTGTATTGTGTCATAGTGTGCGATATCCTCATGTACAGAGACAAATGGTTGTTTCATTTCTCAGTGCGTGATGTCGCCGTTATCTGTAAGGAGACAACAAAGCATTACTTCCTGCATCACAGACAGAGAACCCCTTCCAGATACACCCAGTGAAAAGGACCCCCCATCTCCTCGCTTTAATGACAAGCCTCCAGCATCGCCACGCCTCAGTGTGAGAGAGAACTCTTTCAGACAAAGAGGTATGTGTGTATGTTTTTTATGTTGTTGTTGTTGTGGTCATTGTTTTTGTTTTTTCTTTTTTTTTTTTTTTTTTTACTTTCATTTTGCTATCATATCGTTCTGCTATCAGAGAATACTTTCAAAACGTTTCTTTCTGTGTATTTAGTCTCTTGGTCTCTGTGTGTCTGAGTCACTCCGCTGCTGATTCAATTTTTACTTCCTTTTACTACCTTAGTTTTTCTTTAGAGACATCACTCAAGTTAGAGATCAGTTAAGTGACCATACCAAAGCTTATATTTCCTTATATAAGCAAAGCTTATATTTCCTTGAAAAGCAGCAAACGTCTGGCTAAATACTAACTTATCCATACCATCCATGTACAGGTAGCATACGCCAGCGTCCCCTCACTCCTTCAGCTAACTGCCTGCGGCACGGGAATAGCAGCGACGCCCGAGCGGTGAGGGCAGTGTGTTTATTGATGGGCGGGGCAGCTGCATCTTCGGCGCTGGGATACCTCAACTCCTGTTCGCCCTCGTCCAACATGGACGCTCGAGCACCTGAAATCACCCACTCCACAGGTTTCTCCGAGTTAGGCGGAGGTAGCTCGTATCACGCCTGCAGTCAGGCCGTTGACTCGCCCCATTTTAACAGCTTCGACTTCGAAGGCGATTCAGACTTTGACGCTTTTGACTGCGGGGGATTCGCTTTCTGATGTAAACATGATTTAGACCCTGGAAAAGGAGACGAACCTGTTTAAAAGCTTTTTATGTCAATATAACATGCTTTGTGATCCTACATCTCAGATGTAATATAATGTATCCATATTTTAACATAGTTTTTGAAGTCAGTTTAAAATACGTATACCTCTTACTGTTAGTTAGTTTAGCCTTATCACACATTGTAGCTAGACATTTCTTGTTTTGAAAGTAATGTGTCATTGCCTAAGCACTAAATGAAATGTCTTGTGTGGACTCTTGCTCTAAGTGCTTAGCTTTTTTTTTTTTTATTGCTCTTGAGCTGGTATATAACTATAATGATCGGTCCCATCAGTACCTTTGATCTTGTAATGTTGTTATTTCAATGATGTTTGTTATATATGCCCTTCCACCTACCTGTTAAGGTAAGGAAGTTTATTGTAATGCAAGTACATTTTTAAAAAAAACCTCAGTCTCTCTCTCTGCCTTTCTCACTCTCTCCCTCTCTCTCTCTGTCAGTTTTATACTTTCTTTATAAGTTTCAGCAGCTTTGGAAATAGTGACAAATCCATCTTCCTTTAGTTCGTTTATTCATCCCTCTCTCTCTACTTTTCTTCTCTCCAGATGTAATGCACTTTATCAATTCTCTCTCGTCTGCTCTGTCTTTTATCCCAGTCTGACCTGCTTTTACACTGTCCTTGACTCTGCCTCTCCCTACCCTAGCATAGCGTTGTGTGTGTGTGTGTGTGTGTGTGTGTGTGTGTGTGTGTGTGACTGAGCAAAGATGAACTGCGTGCAACAATAAAGTGACCATGATTAAGCATGTGTCTGTATGTAACTATTTGCCGAACACTTTGCAGTCTGAGCATGTTTGGGAGGAGCTGAACTCCCCACAGGGGAGGTGAGGGATGATGAAACAGATTTGCTTGGGGGGAGAGGAGAGAAAGAATGAGGGAATAGAGGATGAGTGCGCTTATCTGAAATTCTGGCTACATTTCAGAAGAAAAAAAAAAAACACAAATCTGCAGATCACCATGCTTAAGGGATAGAAAGCATTTCTCAAAAGACATGCATGGAATGATTTGCGTAGCTGTACGCATTTATGGACGTTTTACAGAATATGCAATGTAATTATTACTCTATTGTCAACTGTCTCACTTTGTATCAAATACTCTAATAATTTGCATAAGAGTTAGATTACATATGTAAGTGCAGAATAACTTCTGTGTAGGTATGCTGCACTAGACTGCACACCTGCAAAATGTAAATAAATAAAATGTTATGTGACGGTTTATAAAAACAGTATGTAAGACTGAAGCAAATGTTCAAACAATGTTACTGAAAATATCCTTCCATCTTATCTTTTCATCTTGAAGTTAATATAATAAAACATTTTAAAACATTTCTGGTTATATGTGTTTTATATCATTTTCAAATCTATCACACTTTTGTCACACTTTTCAGTTTTTCCTTAATAACTGCTAACAATACATTGATGCTGAAAATGTTGTACTAAATGAAACACCTTAATCTTGGTCACATATGTCATGTTCATTCGATTTTCATATGATATCTCAGTGCAGAATTATTGCCCAATAGTGCACTTCTGACAACCTGCTCCATAAGGGGTTAAACTGTCACCAACAATGGGTACACTGTCACATTGAGCTATCAGTCAAGTAAGAATCTTGTGCTGGAAATGGAAATAATGCTTTTTTGAGTAATGGGTGGCTCTTAAAAGAGCTATTTACAGCCATGGATTATGCCACAGGTTGCCAGGGGGACAGCTCCCTCTGCGGAGAAACATGAAACAAATGTCTCCCTGACACAGATGGCCTCCCGTTTGGAGTTGTTGCTGCCCACTCGGGCGACCTCCTGTAGGCCAGCAGCTTCTCCGTCTCCAGCCAATGGTACGGGAGTCCTGATGGTGTTCGCGGTACTCCTCAGGAAGTTATGCAGGACACAGGTAACCTTCACACTGGCATCCACGTCGGCACTGGCAGGGCTGATCCAAATGACTCGTCTGTACATACGCCACTGAGCTGTGAGAATACCAAAGACCTCCATAACGATAGGCCTTGCAAGTGACAGCCTGTAGTTGAAAACTCTGTTGGGTCCTGGGTCCTGGGTCCGGGAGGTTGGGCCCTGGAAGAGGCCACATTAAGTCTTGATGGAGCGGAAAAGCATCATCTGCCATCATGTGGCTATGGTCCTAAATGTTCTGCACCTGGCAGCAGAGCATCCTGTGGCAGGCCAAGGGCCCAATCTTGGAGTGCCTGGCAGAAGGTGAAGTTAGCCAGCTTATGCTTATCCTCCTGTATCTGCCCACATCCACTACCCAGAAACAGTACTGGGCATCTACCTCTGCCAGAGGCACAACCGAGAAAGTCCCCTTGCAGTAGTAGAACAGGGACCCTGAGTTGTCAGAGGCCCTAATGCCCACATGCTTCCCCTTGATGGACTCAAGATAGTTTGGGAAGTTCCACCAATGGAGAAAGTCAGTGGCGATGCTTCACCAGTTCTCGGTGGTGGGGACTGGCATGAGCTCAGACACCAAGCCGTTCCATATGGCCCTGGCGACCTCAACAACCAATCCTGCCACAGTACTAACTCCCACACAGTGGCTGAAAGATATGGAATGGCAAGAATCACCGGTGGCCAAGTATCTGCAAAAAAAAAAAAATATATATATATATATATATAGTTAGGCAAAATGAATGAGCAAAAAAATTCAGCATTAGGCTACATTAATATTTCTTATCTTTTCTTATTAAGATAAATATTTCTCATCCACAATTATCCTATGGAGCTCTTCCTTAAAAGCTTTGGCACCTTCAGTATCAGCACTTGCTGCCTCACCGATGACCTTCACATTATGAGAATTATGATGCCTTTTGAAGCGTTGGAACATTTGTGTATGTGTAGGATCATCGGCACACTCTTTAAGCATGCTGAAATGACTTCTTGCCTTAGCCTGGATAGTCAGTATGCTAAGCAGTATGCACTTCTGTACCTGGTCTTCCATCCACGTGACAAGTAATTTTTCCATATCATCAATCGGCCCAGCTCTTTTCTCTGTGATGACAGTGGATTTAACCGATGCCGACAATTACACTGCATCAATGACTCGCTCCTTATCCTTTAGGATGGTTGAGATTGTTGATTGTGAAAGTCCTAATTCACGTGCGATGGCAGTTACTGGCTTGCCGCCTTCATGCTGGGCAATTATCTTGAGTTTCATCTCAAGAGTAACTGTCTTCCTCTACTTCTTCTCACCAGAGGCAGGAGACACAGATGGACATTTTGTAGACATGATGGGATTGGTTGTTTATGTTCTGGCTAATACATATACAGATGTAATTTTTTAAGTTGGTCACGTGCTAGAATGTGAAATTTCAGTAGAAGACGAGCTTAGCCTGTTAGAGAGACAAGAGAGTGTCGTACTGCATATCGCTAGACCGGGAAAAGATCAAAATTCAAAATTTGAAGTATCACTTTCGTACCACTGGAAAGTTGACACGTTGTAAGTCAAACCATCCTAAATCAGGGAGCACCTGTATTTAAATTATATATTATATTTACACATTTACAAAGTTACAAATGTGAACAAAGTTATAGTAGTACAAAGTTACAGAGATTATAAATTGTGTCTGTGGTAACGGTCTCTGGGGGTGGAGGTGTGTGTGTGTGCGTGTGTTTGTGTGTGTCACAGTCTCTGATGTGTGTGTGTGTATCAGAGTCCTTAATGTGTTTGTGTGTGTGTTTCACAGTCCTTGAAGTATGTGTGTGTGCGCACTGACAGTTCCTGTATTCTGTTCTGCGGTTGGGCAGCAAGGGATGTGAAGCTCTTCCTCAGTCTTTCGGTGCGGGATCTTATTTTCTTGAACCATTTGCCGGATGGCAGCGGTTCAAACAGGATATGGCCAGGGTGTGTGGTGTCCCTGATGATGCTGCTCGCTTTCATCCTGAGTCAACTGGCATAGATGGTGTCCAGTTTTGGGGGCTCCACCCCGACAATGCACTGGGCCCCCTTCACCACATGATGCAGGTCCTTTCGTTTGGTGGCTGTGCAGTTGGCATACCACACAGAGATGTTAGTCAGGATGCTCTCTATGGTGATCCCGTAGAACTTTAGCAGCAATTTCTGTGAGAGTTGGGTCTGTTTCAGCTTCCTGAGGAAGAGGAGCCTTTGTTGGGCCTTTTTGACTAGGTTTGAAGTGTTGGAGGTCCATGTCATCTGTTTTGATACAGTGATTCCAAGTTTTCTATGCTTTCCACTGCTTCTCCATGTATGTGGACTCTCTCCTTTGTTTTCCTGAAGTCAATGACCATTTCCTTTGTCTTCGAGGTGTTAAAGACCAGGTTGTTGTCCTTACACCGCTCAGCCAGATATCCCACCTCAAGCCTGTAGGCCATCCCCTCATTGTCTGAAATCAGCCTAACTGTTGTGGTGTCATCTGTAAATTTAATTATGGAGTTGGAGGTGTGAATGGGGTGCAGTCTTGGGTGAGGAGTGCGAAGGACATATGACTCAGCACACAGCCATGTGGGGTTCCTGTGTTTAGGATGAGGGTGAAGGAGGTTTGTTTACCAATCCTGACTTGCTGTGGTTGGTCTGTGAGGAAGTCCATGACCCAAGAACACAGAGAGGAACCAAGGCCCAGGTTGTTCAGTTTGCTGACCAGTTTGTGGGGGATGACAGTGTTAAATGCAGAGCTTAACTCCACAAATAGCATCTCCACATAACTGTTGGGTTCCTCTAAGTGTGCCAGAGTGGCGTGGAGAGCTATTGTAATGGTGTCCTCTGTGGAGAGGTTTGCCTGGTAGGCAAACTGATGCTTATCCAGATGGTTCAAGTGGGATGATGGTTCTGATGTGTGAGAGCATCTCAAAGCGCTTCGTGGCTATGGGTGTTAGCGCCACTGGAGGATTGTCATTCAGACACTTCACAGATGATTTTTTGGGCACTCGAATGATGGTGGAGGATTAAAGACATGTTGGAACAGCAGCTTGTTGTAGTGAGAGCCTGAATATCTTAGTAAACACCTCCATAAGCTGACTGGCACATGCTTTCAGCACCTGCCCAGGCAGTAGAACTGGGCCTTCTGTCTTGCTTGCGTTGACCTTCCTGAGGATGGTCCTCACCCAGTGGTGCTGTAAAACCAGTGTCGACTGGTCAGGTGGGTTGATACGTGGAGCAGACCCTCCTCTGTGTCAAAATGGGTAAAGAACTGGTTCAGGACATCGGGCAATTTGGCATCATCGATGGGCAGCAGATTGTTGTTTTTGTAGTCAGTCTGCAGTACTTTGATGCCGTTCCACATGCTGCAAGGGTTGTTGTTGTTAAATTGATCTTCAGTGTACTGTTTGTGTTTGCACTTTGGGTCCCTGATGCCCCTCTTGAGTTTCCCCCGTGCTTCACTGTAGGCTTGTTTGTCACTTGACCTGAAGTTCCCTGCTACAATGATCACACTATCTGGGTGTGCCAAAAGCTGTTGCTGGGTGCGCCATAAGCTATTGTTAATGCTGTCATGTAGCTTTTCGAATGCTAACTTAGCCTTAGCTTGTGGGGGGATGTATACTGCCATGATTGTTATTGTCGTGAATTCCCTCGGGAGAAAGAAAGGTCTGCACCTTACTGTTAGGAGCTCCAAATCCGGGCAGCAGTGTTTTTCCACCATGTCCGCAGCTGTGAACCAGCTGTTGTTTACGTATACACAGTCCTCCTCCTCTGCTCTTCCCAGAGTTCCTTATCCGGTCTGCACTGTAAACAGAGCAGCCAGCCACCTTGATAGCAGCATCTGGAACATTGTGGTTCAGCCAAGTCTCTAGGATGATCGTCACACAGCGAGGCATAGTTCTCACTCTGATCTCATCCATCTTGTTAGTGAGAGACCTGGAGTTTGCGAGGACCAGACTTGGTAGCGCTGGTCTATACGCGTTAGCCTTTAGCCTAGTACGTAGTTTGGCTTGCTTTCCCCGCTTCTGTTTCCTCTCCCTTCGCCGCCGGCATCATTTCGCTGGTAGGATGGCAGTTCTGATGGGCTCCAGGGTGTGTAGGATTTCCGGGGGCATGAAAGTCGCATCAAATCTGAAATCTGTGTGGTGACCTCTGGTGAAAACTAACAGGGATCTATTGTATTTTTAAAAGGTTACTGCTTTACTGAAAGAAGATAGATTAGAAGACAGACTAACTAAGGGAATTGAAAGAGAAGAGAGAGAGAGAGCCGAGCCGCTGCACCTGCATGCGCCGCCATCTTGGTACAGATGAAAAATTGATACAGATGAAGTATGAAATGAAAACAGCAAAACTTTTGTTAAGATTAACTACTTGAAATCGAGTTTCCAACTTTATTTAACATTATCAGAAAACTGACCGGGCTGTGCTGTAGTGCTGTCGCCTCACAGCATAAAGATCAAGGTCCTTTCTGTGTGGAGATGGCATGTTCTCCCTGTGTCTGTGCAGGTTTCCTCTGGGAGCACCAGTTTCCTTCCACAGTCCAAAGACATGCAGGTTAGGTGGATTGGAGACACTAAAATGCCCCTAGGTATGAATGTGTGTTGTCTGTGTGTCTGCCCTGCGACCTGTCCAGGGTGTTGACCTGCCTTTTGCCCTATGAGCGCTGGGATAGGTTCCAGCACCCCCGTGACCCTAATCAGGATAAGCAGCTTAGATAATGAGTGAGAGTGAGAAAAAACTAACTCTGGTTTTAGATTGCAATATTTTAACAATCCACAAGATAAAATACAAAAAAGAATTAGGCAAAAAAGCATAGCCTATATATTCTTGTAAAGTGAGTTATAGGCTTTTGAAAGCAAAACATTGTTTTTTTTATTTTTTAAATCATCACTGACCTGTAAGAATATCTAAAACTTTGTAAATACATGATACGTTAACCTTCAGGCCTATAGCTTATATGAAATTTAAGCCAAAGAAAAAGCCAAGTTCAGCATAGGGATCCTAGCTTTTAGTGCAGCTGAGCAACACAATACCTTTTAAGCTTTCACTTCTTTCCCATCAATAACAGCTGTCGCTCCGACAAGGAAACCATTCTTAACCAGAGGCCAGAGGTTGTTACATATCTCTTTATCTACAGCAGTCAAGTCCTCTTTAAACCATAGCTTGTGTTTCTCCAGGTATTCATATCTCTTGGCACGACGCCAGAACTGGTTCCTCGCACAGATCCCTGGTACTTCTGGTAGTGAAGCGGATGATCGTTGTGCTTGGGTGTTTGTCTCCTTCTTTACGTCTGCTGAGCCTGTTAGCTATATCAATATCTCTGATAACTTTCCCCTTATATTCTGGGACAATGGCCCCACAGATCTCTGCTGTCTTTCATTTGATGTCTTCATTTCCTCTTCCGGCAGTCCTTGGACACGAAGATTCCTCCTTCGTTGATATCTTTCTGCCTCATTTATAATTTTTTCTATCTCATACACTTTCTTGTTGGTTTCCTCTTTTGTTTTCTTTATTTGATCCACATCAATCTTGATGGCAGTGATTTCCTCAAAGACTTATTCAATGGAGGACTTCATTCAGTAATATTCACTGCGTTCTTTGTTACCATGTGCTCCAGGCCATCTGCTCTTTCGTTTATCTTCTTCAGGATGTCATTTTGAAGCTCAGTCAATGGCCCTGTTCAAACCTGGCATTAACATGCATCTTGGGTGATCCGATCACAAGTGGACTGCTCTAAGTACAGGTGCGAATGCACCCAAGATGCACTGCTCAGACCACATTTGGAGGTGGCCTGGGCCACGTATGGCCACATTCTTTCAGCAATGTGTACGTGAATGTGTCCTAGGCCACATTGAAGGACCGCCTACTCAACTGATGTCTTCTGCGTAAGCAGAATTTCATACTCATTCGCACACCAACGGCGACATATTAAACATTTTCAGAAAGCCCATAGAGATATATTATGAGTGCATCAAGCATCTTGGGAGATTTGGTTTGCTGGAACACACCTAGGAATAGACCCAAACTGTATTGTTTTTATTTCTTCTTCTTCATCTTTTAATGGTCAGGTTACATATTAAACAAACTATGCTAGCTTATGTAGATGTTAAACAAAAAAAGGTCAATAACTATTACAACATTATATCAATATTACCTCTCATTACACAGCTTTAGGCAACAGATCACCAAGGTGATTTTTTCCATGTCATTACCAGGTCAGAAACCCCCAAAAAGTTCAACACACAAAACTTGCGTCCATACTGGCCGCCATCTTACGCTGTCCCTTGCCGCTCCCTTTTGTGTTTCCACTTCGTTAACGTTACCTATCAACACCCGTTTCCTGCTGTTGGCTGCTAGCCTGCTAACGCTACCTCAGCCTCCTTCTGAACTCACAGCAACAAGATCTTGACAGCTAATGTTATCATAGTCTGTCAGACCTGCTTCCAGCCAATCCTCTGTTCAGCCACGCCCACGTTCTGAGTCTCCTGAGTTTTAACACACCTGCAGCAAATTCACCTAATCACCACTGAGGGATTTAAGGACTGCAGTTACAGGCACCTCTTTGTGAGGTTTTGAGCTTGCTCTACTAAACGTTTTTGAACCTTTGTGGTATCTGATATTCTGTTTCTGTGTTTGGCCTTTTTTGACCCTGCTCATTGTCTTTCGATTTTGGATTGTTTGTACGGATTCCTGTTGGCTCTTCATTAGATTTTTGACCCTGGCTTGTGTTTTTGACTATTCCTGAGGATTCTGATTTGGATTTGTTGAATGGATTTATTAAAGTACCAGAGCTCTGCACTTGGGTCTTCTGTTGCATTTATCACAATAGTCAGTGTTCACTGCCTGTCACCATGTCCTGAGCTCTCTGTCTCACTCTTGCAGAGTTGTCTCTTCTAGAGAGATATGTCTGTCAGTTAGAGGAACTGGATGTTGCGTACTTGTTTAAAACAGAAACCTGGCTGCCAACAGCACGAACAGGAGTTTTGTCTCCTGAGCCAGATGGAAAGTTGAAAAGGAGGACAAGCTTGTGGACTTATGGCAACAGTATGAGTTCTTGTTTAATGTCTCATGCAAGACGTACCACAACAGAACAGACAAGGAAAAGAGTTGGGCAGAAATTGCCTTGGTTTTGGATGTAACAGGTGAACTAGGTGACGGTCTGCCTCCATGTTTGTTTTGCTCTGAAGTTACGTTTTATCACGTGAGTTTCTGTGAGGCCCCAAGTCCCTGAAATCACCACTCTGAAATTGTTTAGTCGCAGAACATATCTTGGACTTTGATTCTCTCTGACAGCAGCAATTTGGTTTTTCCCATTAGTGTACTTTCACACCCACACAGCTAACTTTGGCCTAAAGACAGACAGACCATATCTCGTAGTAGTTTCCTTCGAATTCCTCCGATACAATTGCTGTAAGGCTGGTAACCCTGAAGTTAGGTTTTATCAATATTAGATTGCTTTCCCATAAGGCATTGCTAGTCAGCGACCTGATCAGTGAACTCAACCTTGACATGATGGGTTTGTGTGAAACTTGGCTGAAGCCAGATATTTTTCCTTTAAATGAAGCTTCACCCTCACCTTCTCTCATGCTGCTAGGGAAACAAGGAAGGGTGGGGGTGTAACACTAATCTGATACTCAATTTTCTCCTAACACCCTTAGCTTACCTAATTTTGCCTCCTGTGAGTTGCTCTCCATGAAGCAATCCTGCACTACCTCATTTTTCCTCATAGTAGTGCTCTATAGTTTCTCCCTACTCTGTTGCCCTTTCTGACCATTTTCTTGTTGCTTTCAAGGTATCACTCCTGTTCCCACCAGTCGTGTCTACCGCATTTCGTAGCTGCCTTCACATTAATGCTTCTGCCACTGCTGCGCTTGCTGACCTGTTCCCTACTGCCCTCACCTTTTTCACTGATCAACAAGGGTCTTTGAACGACTTGACGGACAGTATAAATTCTACTCTCTGTAATGCAGTAGATATGGTAGCACCATTAATTATTTAAAATAGCCGTAAACACTCAACTCCTTGGTTTAATAACGATACCTGCATGCTGAAGCAGGTGTGTAGGAGATTAGAACCAAACTGGCATGCCACTAATTGAGGTCTTCCTCCTTGCCTGTCATGATAGCCTGGTAAATTATAAACATGCCCCGTTCAATGGGTAAATTAACAGCTAGCTAACTAGACATTGTCACATTGCATTGTGCGAATTAGTCAGCTAGCTAACCAGACAGTATTTGTGGACAGCTACATCCTGCAGTTCATTGTTAGTGTCTTGAATAATGAGTTTGGCTCTACAATTGATGAACTTTCCACAGTGATCATCAACGGATGGGTTGCCATTTATCAGTTCACCCTCAAAGACTCCTTTGGATGTAAAGGCAACTACCTTAGTATTAATGAAAAATAAATTGACTCTCACAATCATCCGATTCAGCTGTCACATACATTTTATTTTAGGTGCAGCAAATCCAGAATAAAGAGCAGGGGCACTGGGGCTGTTAGTGTGCAATGAATAAAACATTTACAATGAAACTACTGGGGAGATACAATAAGTACAATCACATAATTCACTATTAAATTACATTACTCACTTATTTTGAAATTTTGCTCATCTCTCTTTCAAAGCAATCAGCCATAACTCAGTCATCACTTTCTTTGTTTTCTGCTAGTTACCTCATCGGTCTCTGTGTGTTTTATACTCTTTGTATTTCCCACATTACTGTGCAAAGTCTACTCGTTCTTACAATGTCCAAGCCAATTCTCATGCTCAGTTCCCTCATTGTTTGTTTTCATTATTTTTTTTGTGTTGTATGTAGGATTTGTCTTCATTAATTGTTAGAGCCTTTATTCTTCATCCTTTGTCAATAACATTACCAAGCATCCTATCACTCAGAGCCTCAGTGACATATTCAACCCTCACACAAATATAAACTTTCGCCTTGTGAATCACCACCCTCCATTTTCCAAAAAACTGTTATCTACAAAATTAGCATCCAGAGAGCAGTGATAAGATGTCAAGCAGAATAAACAGTCTCTGTTTAAACTTCTCCTATGAACCCTGATACAATTAAAAAGACAACTGCCAAAAGCGATAGCACCACCATAAAAGTTCATTCCAACCTAGTAAAATTGGAATACCATTCTGATCTTTGGACAAATGAGGTAAAGGTGCAGAAACAAGGTGAACGTTCACACTGGACAGCATGTGTTAATTATATATTTGACAAACAGCTCTAACCAGATCCAAGCACAGCTATGTAAATCTCACAGCATGGAATCAGCAAGGAGACAAAACAAGAAGAAAGACAAGCATAAAGAAAGATTTGGAGAGACACTATGGAGATCTCTAACAAGCTGGTGTTGGCGGGCCTTGTCTTGCAGTTGGTGTTTGTGCTCAGTTGAAATGCCTCTGGGATTCATCTGCCATCAGGATCACTTGCTCTTCCTCTCATCGGCAATTTGCTTTGGATGAACAAACGGGAGCCCGCCCAGACTTTCCTCAAGCTAAAAGAGAATAGTGGTAGAGTGTTTGTGCTTGTGTGTCTCAGATGGAATGATTAGCACAGAAGCATTCCTTTGAAGCATTCCAGAGGCAACATACATGAATATGCCATTGATGTCACTTGGTTAAGCTCTGTGTTTTGAATTTCTTGATGCACACATGGACAAACAGTCCTTTTAACCTTAAATTTTACTCTCAGAACCACAGGGACACAAAAGCCTCATGAATGATTGCTGTATGTCTGTATATTGTGGGAATGATTAAAACTGGCTAATGTATTCATAATATCTTACCATGAGGTCATAACGCCTGTTTCCTTACGCAGTGGAGTAGGGAATACGGACCAGTCTTGACTGTGTACATGGGACCTCAGAGAGCAGTGGTTCTGGTGGGTTACGATGCAGTCAAAGAGGCTCTGGTGGACCAGGCTGATGACTTCACGGGCCGATTCCAAATCCCTTTGTTTCAGAGAATAGTCAGAGGTTATGGTGAGTAGGCTCAAAATATTGGGTAAGGCCAGGCTTATGACCAGAAGAATACCATCCCCATGGTCCAGCATGGAGGTGGGTCATTAATGTGGGGATGATTTCTGCTGCAGGAACTGGCAATCTTGACTGTGTAACTGGTATCATGGATATCCCAGAAATACCAGTCCATTTTAAAGAGGAACGTGATGCCTTTTGTTGGGAGACCGAACCTTGGTGATCACTGGACTTTCCTGCAAGACAGTAATCCCAAGCACACCTCCAAGACAACCAAAGCTTGGTTGAGAAATAGATCCTGGAATGGCCTGGAGTGGCCCTCTCAGTCCCCGGATTTAAATCCCATTGCAAATCTTAGGGCATATCTGATAGTGGAAGAGAATCAAGACATTCCTCCACTTACCGAAAATTAGAAGTCATAAAGAATGGGATGCTCCACAAAGTACTGAAGCTGGGGCTTGAATAATGGTACACATGCACATTTGTGAAAAGATTTATATTTTTAATTTGAACTCAAACTCAATTTATGTTCTCAAAATAACACATATGTATCAAATGTTTTTCAATGTTTAATGGAGCTATTTGTCATATTTTCAATGACCTCGATTCACATCACTATAACATCTTTTGAGGTGAGGAGGCTGAATGTTTCCGATTGCATCTGTATATATATATTTTTTTATTTTTTATTTTTTTCCTTAGAACATTCCCGTGAACAAGATTCTCTTCACTTCAGGGACAAACTGATGCATATGTGTTGTTGTTGTTTGTTTGTTTTTAGCATAAAATGAAGGTGTATATACTCAAAGGTCAATGGGGTACGTCTTTGAAAACGAGTTCACTTGAGCACAGCATATGTGAGTGATTAACCCTTTAGACTCTTAGGCTATTTTGGCCGTTTTTGTATATTTTTGATTTTGCCTTTGGACACAATCATAAAAAATGTTTACCATACCATAGCCTTGTGCCAAAACTCAAAAAAAAAAAAAAAAAGAAAAAGAATCCATAAACTCGCTCTCCAGTGAGTGCGGTCTCCGTCTCCTTCTCTCTCCGGTTCACGTGACTCCCCCCGCCCGACCCCTTCCTAAAATATTCAGCCTGCAGAACGGATTCCGGCATTTTCTCCTATTCGTTTATATAACCAAAATGATGCAGATATGTCAAATGCAACGACTGCCCAAAGCTATCTAGAATACCCATACGCACGCGTAAAGATTACTTTTTTATTATGTTTTTTTCCCCAAGCAGTTTAAATAATTTTTTACCTTCGTTTCCGCTCAGTCTATCAATACCAAACAAAAAAGTAAAATGAAGTCTCAAGCCAGCGACTCGTAAGGGTTTTAAGAAAGACAACAGCGTATCAAGACCAAACGCTCACCTCTGGATAAGTGACTTCGCAAAAACAAAGAGACGTTGCGTTGCACACAAACAAGGTGAAGGTGCGTGCTGAATGAACCACTCAAATCACGTGGTTGACCTCAGTCCTCTGTTCAAACAGGTTTTATCAGCTTCTAACACAGCTTTAAAAATCTGAAAGGCTCTTAGTTACACAGTTAGCGAGAGGACAAAAACAGAATCACTGCATGAAGACAAAAGTATAAGCAAAGTTTTACAGACACATAATGGAGATCTTTAACACACTGCTGTTGGCGGGCCTTGTCTTGCTGTTGGTGTTGGTGCTCAGGTGGAGGAGAAATGCTTCTGGAGTTCGTTTGCCACCAGGGCCATTTGCTCTTCCTCTTGTCGGCAATTTACCTTGGATGAACAAACACGAGCCCTTCCAATCCTTCATGAAGGTAGGAGAGTAGAGCTAGAGTTGTATGTGTCTGAGACAGAGAGAGAGGTGGAGAGAGCGAATGCATAATATACAAGAAATCTGTTGTACTCCATAAGTGACATGCATAGGTGCATTCCCATTTGATGTGCTCTTGAACCACTGAGACTTTTAAGAATAACCTTGTCTGAACTTCTTATGCATGAATACACTCACAGTGCACTTTATTAGACATTCCTAGCTTGGACATTCACTAGAACAAATTTTCTAGAGACAACAGGTGACTAACTGGCCACTTTAAGGTATATCATGACGTAGGTATAGCTACCTCATAGGTATTCTATATAGGTGTACAATTACAGTCTGTGACCAGACTTTCGCTCAATTTGTCAGCCATCCTTTACCCTGTTCATCAACGGTCAGTTTCTGAATGAGGCTCACTGTGGCCTGGATGTTAGTTGGGGTGACAGACCATTTTTAATGCAGCATTGCACTGATGTGGTACTGACATGGTAGTTGGTGTCACGCCCATATGAGTGCATCAGTCACAGAAGAGTTTCTTAGGTTTTACACAAGTTAGTAGTGTATTCATAATATCCTAGCATGAGGTTATAAAGCCTGTTTCCTTACACAGTGGAGTAGGGAATACGGACCAGTCTTGACTGTGCATATGGGACCTCAGAGAGCAGTGGTTCTGGTGGGTTACGACACAGTCAAAGAGGCTCTGGTGGACCAGGCTGATGACTTCACAAGCCGATTCCAAATCCCTTTGTTTCACAGAATAGTCAGAGGTTATGGTGAGTAGGCTCAAAATATTCTCCTCTTTAATTCACCATAAGAGAAGATTGACTCTGTTTCGAGTAAAATGGTCTCGTTTCCCCATTTCCACATCATGCCTCCTTGGCCCCTCCACCACTTCTAAATTCACAGGCTTGGGCATCAGTAATGGAGAACGCTGGAAACAACTAAGGCGCTTCACACTCACCACACTCCGAGATTTTGGGATGGGACGCAAAAGGATGGAGGCATGGATTCAGGAGGAGAGTAAACATCTACTGGACAGCATGAGTGAAAACAAAGGTGAGTAAATGAATGCATGAGTGATGTTGGTGAAGTTTTAAAAAGTCTTTAGTCTGTAAAGTATATTGAAATGACATGAGCAATATACATATTACCTAAGTATTTCGATTTAATGAGACTTAGGTCAGAACTAAAAAGTATCGAGTATGAGACGCACTTTCAGGCTCGGATGTTGGTCTAAATCTCTGACTCCTTCCAGCTGCTCCCTTTGATCCCATGGTCTTCCTAAGCCGAGCTGTGTCCAATGTCATCTGTGCTCTGGTGTTCGGTCAGCGTTTCAGTTACGATAACCATCATTTCCTGGACCTGCTCCAAATCATTTCTGAAGTATTACGCGTTGGAAGCACCCCCAGTGGACAGGTATGACAGAGGAAAAGTGGAGAGGAAAGAGCATGAATTGCTAACAAACGTTAACATATTTTACACTTAGATGCACAAAAAAAAAAAAAAAAAGTACGGCTTAACAAGATGTTGATGTCCCTAACACAGGGCTAATAATCCAGTGTTAACATATTTACTAAACGACTTTGTTGTTTGCTCTATATGCATTACGGCAAAGCACCCCAAGTATGGGCTTTACCTTAGTCCTAAATCTCTGCAAATTAGCTCTTCATTGCTTCTCTATTCAAAACAATGCAAATTTTATATGCAGTAGCTGAAGTCATACACTCAAGCTCTCTCACATACTCATACTCTCCTCTCTTACAGTTGTACAATATCTTCCCTCGACTGATGGAAATGCTGCCAGGGGGGCACCAAACCACCTTCAAAAACACGGAGAGACTACGCAGCTTCATTATGGAGAGGATAGAAGAACACAAGGAAAACCTGAATCCTGAAGACCCACGAGATTTCATCGACTGTTTCCTCATCAGACTCAACCAGGTTAAGCATCACTTTAAACTGATACAGACTATCTGGATGCCAGTTTTCGACTGACAGGTTTACTCTGACCTTGGCAAATATGTATCTTTTCCAGACTCTCCGGAATAAGAATTGATGTTGTGCTGATGTGTTGCACGTGTTGATATGCTCTAATGTCGTCTGTTCTTGTGCACTGACAGGAAAAGGACAATTCAAATACAGAGTTTCACTATGATAACTTGGTGGCCACCTGCCTCAACCTGTTCCTGGCTGGGACCGAGACCACTAGCACCACTATCAGATATGCCCTAATGCTACTTATCAAATACCCACACATCCAAGGTAAGACTCCAACAACACGTTAACAGTTTCACAAAGGAAACTGACTATTAATGGTACCAAAATATGAAAACTACATGAGTTATCCAAACATCTGGCCAACATTTCTTTATTTGTTTCCATGTATGTCTACACAATCAAATATGTAAGAAACATTTTCTTGACACCTACAGTTGATTATGAAAATTGAATAAAAATCAAATGAACTTAATCTACTTTGAGAGACATTTGACTTCTCACTATCACATGCTGCTTGTCAAACATTATATTTCAGAGCGCATGCAGAAGGAGATTGACACTGTGATTGGGCAAGCACGTAGTCCCTTAATGGAAGACAGGAAGTCCCTCCCCTTCACTAACGCAGTGCTCCATGAAGTGCAGCGTTACATAGATTTAGTGCCTCTCAATGTTCCCCATTATGCCACTCACAACATCTCCTTCAGGGGCTATACTATTCCCAAGGTAAATGGCTTCGTCAGACGAGTATGTAAGCTTTGTTAGTCTGGAGGCTCACAGTAAAATGCTGTGTGGATGTAATTCATAAAAACAGAGGCATACCTTTTCAGATAGACAGTGATATTAAACAGACTGAAATCAGTGTCTTATATCAATAATTTAAGAAAAATAACTCAGTAAATTAAGGAATTACATTTATTAATGTCGTTCTTTGATGTCCGTTCCTCCAGGACACTGTGATCATTCCCATGCTTCACTCTGTGCTGAGGGATGAGAACCACTGGCAAAAACCATGGAGTTTTAACCCTGAACACTTTTTGGACAAGAATGGAAACTTTAAAAAGGACCCTGCTTTCCTCCCTTTCTCTGCAGGTAACACCTTTTTTTTTTAATCTATCCAAACATTATGTGTTATTGTAGGACGGCCTGGCAACTTTGAAGACCACCTTGTCTCTTCCAAGGATCCAGGAAAAAGACAACAACAAGAATCCTTTGATTTCTCCGAGCCAGAGAAAGAGAAAATATACAAAGGATATAGGATAAATAATCATTAACTCTGGAGTTTCACAGTCCGAGCAGAACGGCTCTTGAGTTTGTTTTGACAAATTCAGACAAAGTTCATAACTGCCATCTGCTGAAATGCATTACAAGCACACAACAGTTTTCTCTGTTTATACTACATCGTTCATATATATATATATATATATATATATATATATATATATACGGTATATTACTTATATTATGTTCACATACTAAATAAAATTAACATTGCTTTATTACTTCATCATGTTTATCCAAAACTGCATTAGGTCGTGCTAAACCACGTTATGTGGGTGCGTATGTGCATGTGTGTATTGCAGGTAAACGATCATGCGTCGGTGAGTCTCTGGCTCGTATGGAGTTCTTTCTTTTCATGGTGTCTCTGCTACAACACTTTACCTTCACTTGTCCCGGGGGTCCTGAGAGTTTAGACGCCAGTCCCGCGGTCAGCAGCTTTGCCAAATTGCCCCGCAGATATGAGCTCATCGCCACCCCCCGCTGATCAACTGTGGTTCTGCCAGCTAAATCCATGGATTAACCACACAGCAATTACTCATGATTTAAACAGACACGGCTGACGTTTATTGATGGAATACACTGATTTCTGTTAAAACTGAAACAATAAACCTAATATACTAAGCAGACTAACAAAGTTGTTTTAGGATGTAACAGTTTTCTGTTAAAATGGAAATTTTCGCAGTTGTAGTATTTATGGGCAGGAGCAACCTCTTTCCAATTAGAGGGCTGCTGGTTGTAGATTAGTGAATTCTCAGGGTTAGCACTAGGAAAAAAAGAGACCACTCATCCACTGAAAACATTTAATGACAGTTCTAACATGAGTGTTGTTTTGGAAAAGTCTTGTGAAAGATCAATCAGTCTGAATTATGTCAAAGTTTCAGTACCTAATAATACCATTCAGCACAATCATCAACAAGTCCATCATGATCTAAAAGACGTAAGTGTCTTGACAGCCAGGGAGCAAGTTCCTCTTAAGTGGTAAACAGGCCCATCCTTCACATTAAAAGTGAGATGGATTTATTTTATGGCTATAATGCAATAATCAGACACGTTGCTGTTGGGATATATTTTTTAAAGGACACCAATATTGTGACTCACTGTTAATTGCTGGTAATCAGAGAAGACTGAATGGGATGCACTGTTAACTGTGAGTTTGGGGTGTGATTTAACTCCACTTAACTCCACTGTTTCTGCGATTTCGTAGTTTTTAACATGTCTTGGGTTTAAAATCGATGGCAGTGTTTTTATCATAGGGTGTCCGTGAGGCAATGACTGCTAAAAAGGGGGTTGGTATATCCCACAAGTTGGGAACTCCTGCTTTAAACTGTATACTGTTAACTCTTTGATCTTAGACATACTCATACATCATTCATGAAAGTAATCAAATAGAGTCAAATGTTGTTTTTCACTTCCTGTCTTGGCCTTTGTTTACTGCCTGTCAATAAATTCCCTGATGTTGCACATGCATCCAGTCTATTGAAACTTTCGTAAGCAAAAGAAACAAACTTAGGTTTAATCAAGGTGTAGGACCAAGTAGAATATCTTCTGTAGTATTAGTATTAGAAACACACACACACACGCGCACACACACACATCTCCTCACATATCCTCACATGCACCTGTTTGCACATGCATCCCTGTATCTACATATCCATATATCTTTTTTTCCCATCCACCTATACACTGAACTAAATAGTAGTTCACATATGATATGAACTGGATGGTTAAGCAGAGGACACCTGCTCTTCATTATGGAAGTCTAAGGTGTGAGTCTAAGGTGCTTGTTATCTATGGCAGATAAGGTCATAGGTGTATCTTTGCCTTTAGTCACAGGAACATCTTGTGAGGGAGCATCTCCTCCGTCTCCATTTGTAACCGTCACTTTTCCTCAATAAAAGATGCCTTCAACCAAAATCCATTTCTGTGCCTTTTTATTATTTTTACAAATGCAAATGTCCTACAAAAGCTATATATTTCACTTAAAGCAGGAAAATTTCTCCTGAAACATGTTAATTAAGAGTATTTTGATGAATTTTTGGAGTTAAACAATAAAATGAATATACTGCTTTTCTGCTTTTGTAAATAAAACATAGTGGTCTTTTGTAAGTGGTATGGTGTAATATTTATTTTGTTAGTTGTTTCTTCTAGTTCTCAGTACCATCAGTGAAAATGATTGATAGGACAACCTCAGAGAGAAACTTAAATATTTTTGCATTTCCTCATTGATAAGTCAACTTTGGTAATTGATAAATAACTTTGGAGTTATTCTACATTACTATGTGAATAGACTGGACCAACGAGTGTACAGAATGAATCAGTATCAGCTGGTCATATATCAAATGTCAACAACTTCTTGAAATGATTTCTTACCTTAACCACACACCTAACTGCGTAGACATCGATGTTACAGTCAGAAATACACACTAACCCATACAACAAAACACACAACACATGCCCTTTCCCTTAGACACCCTCTGTGAGGCAAAGGGCATGTGTCTTGTTTTGGTGCTGTGCATGCCCTTTCCCTTAGAGAGAGGGCAGAGCGCAATTTATTTATATGGGTCATTCCAGAATTGGAGGAAATTTTCTGCCCCACCCATGAAATTGCATCCACCAGCTTCACATTAAATTCTAGAGAATACTGACAGAATTTTTTTTCCCATTTTAAATTTCCTCCCTGGCAACCATCGGGGGCCATGCCACAAAACGTTTCACATAGAACATCCTTGCCTGGATGTTCCATGATGATGTTGGGAGGAGGATAAATTGGAAAGGAATAAACAGATAAAAGTCTTTCAGCCAGATGGCATCAAAGACATTGCTCCTGTGTAAGTAAATGTAATAAATATTAAAAACAAGTCACACAGCAGTCTTAGGCAACATTCAAACTGACATTAGCACTACATTTCTGGTAGACGCTGAGACTTTACTGTGTACATTAAGATTGATGTCATGCAAGATAAAATACTTTTTGCCGTGACTTTTCAGACTTTTCAGACTTGTAAAATCCTTCCTCATAATATTAAAAATGGTTATATAGTGTTTTGTCATCTAATGAGCCTTAAAACGCTTAGATCGTTCACTCCAACCAGCCTTCCTGGATCATTTTTCAGGATTTAACCAGTACATGAGGACACATGCCCCCACCCACAAAGTTCTTGAACGCAGTGCTGTTTTCAGTCTGGACACAGATTTAAATTAATCTCCAGTAAATTATTGATATCTTGATAAGTTTTTCTTCTCAAAAACATGCAATAAATGGAATAATTCTTTTTAACTGGCCCAATTGCTGATATGTTGCATTATTGTTCTGTGGATTTACATGCTGATATTGATAACTTAAAGCCATGATTGTATGACAGCACTGATCAATCTCTTAAAGCTACTCTAGTGTTGTGAAAAGTTCTACCGTATTTTACTGATACTAGCGTTGTGGCGAGTGATGGTCAATCTTGGGCCACGGAGGGCGAACAGTCTGTAGGTTTCATTCCACTTACTGATTATCACCTCCTCCAAATAGAGAACTCCTCATTGAGGTCCTCTGCTCTTTGGGAGCAGTAGCTTTTCTGATGTCTCTTCTGGTTGCAAGGCAACAGGTCTTAGCCAAAATATAGTCCATTACATAACCCCTCATTACACTTAGGTTTTTGTCCAGATTGAACAAACAAAATATAAAGTGCTGATTAGTGAGCAGTTAAGAAGTGCAGTCAAGTGGATTTTGTTACATTTGGTCAGAGTCAAGCTACCTGTTTCTGCCTGTCAAGCTAAGCATCTTCTGGCTATAGTTTTATGGTTACTGTTCAAATCTGAGAGATTCTCTAATCTAAGGCCCTGTCCACACAACAGCAGAATGTTTTGAAAACAACATTTTTCCTTTGTGTTTTCAAAAAGTTGTGCATCCATACAACAACAAGGCCAGTGGGTGCGGTGTCACTTTGCCACTCAAATATACAAACACCACGGAAGAACACCACATAAACGTAAATAGCCATGCGCAAGGTGGGGCCGTGTCGTCATCGCTTTCAAAAGGTTCCGTATTCACCTGTCCGTTTCCACATGGTGACGGAAGGGATGTGTTTTCAAAAGATTCCACTCTGGAACCTGTTTTCAAAAGTTTGCGTTTTCAGGCGCTGAAAACGCTGTTGTCATGTGGATGAAAGGCCAAATAACAACAAAACTTTTTGCAAAAACTTTTCACTGTTGTCATGTGGACAGCCCCTAACCCTTGAAAAGAATGCAAATAAGCAAATTTCCCAAAATGTTGAACTTCACGCTTTAAATGTAAGACTCTCTGTTTAAAAGATAGTGGTTATGTGTATCCTTTTAATACATAAAAACTGGTGGTTGCAATGGGGGTTCATGAAATTTTTTTTGAGAATCTGCTTGTGTGATTACAGATGCCGTGAGAAAGAGTCATATCTCCCATGCCACCACAGATGAGGAAATTCTCAAGCATGTAATTCAATGGTTCAACCTGGCAGCAGATAAGGAAACCTCAAGCATTTAATTTTTCCAGTAATACCCATTCAATGTATTTACAGTCTGTAATGACCTCTTTTTTCATAGAGGATTTCATTGTTACTGGCAGAGTCCACCTTTGGATAAAAATTGCAGAAGGGATTTACAGGAAACTAAGGATTTATGTTCCCCAGTATAACTGTTTGTTTTTAACTAATGGCTCACTTATGGTAGGTTGAGGAGCTCAGACACCAGGGAAGAGCTTGGAGTAGAGCCGCTGCTCCTCCGCATTGAAAGGAGCCAGTTGAGGTGGTTCGGGCACCTAGTCAGGATGCCTCCTTGGCGCTTCCCCGTGGAGGTGTTCTGGGCACAACCAACTGGGAGGAGACCCCGGGGAAGACCCAGGACACATTGGGAGAATTATATATCTCGGCTTGCCTGGGAACGCCTTGGGATCCCCCAGGAGGAGCTGGTGGATGTAGCCAGGGAAAGGGATGTCTGGGCTACCCTCCTCAGCCTGCTGCCACCGCGACCCAGTCCCAGATAAGCAGAAGAAAATGGATGGGTGGATGGATGGCTCATTTACAGCCATAACAGAGCTGTATTTAGTTACTGCTAATACAAACCCAATTTTCCTACTTCTACTGCCTCACAGTAAGCATTTAACTGGAGAACTGCAGGAAGGCTTAAAGGATTTGTTTTTTCCCCCAAGTCTTGAATGAATTGAATGCTTTATTTGTTTTAATAAAGGCAGACTGGCTATAAGAAATATTCAAGCTTTTATAGAGCAATCTAGATGATGGTATGCTAGATTTTAGATCAGTGATTCTCAACTCCAGCCCTGGGATCCACTGTCCTGCATGTCTTTGTTTTAACTCTTCATTATAACAGTTAATTGGGCTAATCAAGGGCTTGATGATGAAGGGCTTGATAACTGATCAGTGGAATCAGGTGTGTCAGTTCTGAGTTAAAAGATGTACGGGACAGTGGCTCCCCAGGACTGGAGTTGAGAACTACTGTTTTAGATATTTCTCTAGCTAGGTTTTCCAGATATTCCATTTTGAACGAGGGGTCCAGAACGGGTTCGGACCAAATGAGCCACTTCATGAACAGGTCCAAATCAGATCCGGGACAGATGAGCTTCTTCCTGAATGGATACAGGTAGGGTCTGGGCCAGATCTGGTCTGAATCCATGATCTTCATCTGTTCCGGATCCGTCCCGCAGTGCAAGTGGACTCTGATCCAGGCCCATTTAGTGGATCGGTTCCGGAGCCTATGATACCTCCAGGGCGGATCCGGTGCGGAGTCAGTTTGCTATCTGGGTGTCTACATAGTGGTTATCATAAAACAAAGAAACACTTTGTTACTCCAATACTTTCCCCAATCATGTTCAAAGGGGGATATAAGCGATTAAAAACGGCAATAAAAAAATGAGTGGACCAAGCAAACAAACAGCAGTCAACAATCATGCGCTGGCTACGTGAGGTTGTTTAACCAGAGGATCACGAGCTTTGCTGACGATCATCAGGTTATGCGCATTCAGCAATCACATTAATAACTAAACAACAAATAGTATTGTTAAAACCGAAAACATATTAAGAGAGTTCTATTACATTGATTTAATGGTACATTACATCACCTTCGCTTCTTGCCCCACACAGTGTTCCTACAAAATACAAAACATGCATGTAACCAATCATTACAACAGGAGCTAAACTATGTGTTAGGTCATGTTTTTCTGCTGGGTCCTAATGTCTCCCGGCTACATTCAAAATGGGGGGAAAAAAACGGTTAGAAACAGCCATTAAAAAAAAAAGTGGACAGATCAATTACCTGTATACAAGAACAAACGGGAGCCCGCCCAGACTTTCCTTAAATTAAGAGAATAGTGGTGGAGAGAGTGTGTGTGTGGGCATGTGTGTGTGTCTCAGATGGAATGATTAGCGTAGAAGCATTCCCTGGGGGTCAGAGGCAACATACATGAATATGCCATTGATGTCACTTAATTAAGCTTTGTGTTTTGGATTTATTGATTCACACATGGACAAACAGTCCTTTTCAGGTACAAAAACTTCACAAATAATTGCTGTACGTTTGTATATGGTTGGAATGATTAAAACTGGCTGTTGTGCTCATAACATCCTAGCACAAGGTTATAATGCCTGTTTCCCTACACAGTGGAGTAAGGAATAGGACCAGTTTTGACTGTGTACATGGGAATCCAGAGAACAGTGGTTCTGGTGGGTTATGACGCAGTAAAGAAAAGCTCTGGTGGACCAGGCTGATGCATTCATGAGCCAATTCCAAATGCCCCTTGCTCATAAATTTCTCAAATATTACGGTGAGTATGCTTGAAATCTGTTGGCTCAGTTCTCCATTCACTCTGAATCAAATAAAATGGTCTTATTTCCCCATTTTCACATCATGCCTCCTTGGCCCCTCCACCACTCCTAAATTCACAGGCTTGGGCATCAGTAATGGAGAACGCTGGAAACAACTAAGGCGCTTCACACTCACCACACTCCGGGATTTTGGGATGGGACACAAAAGGATGGAGGTGTGGATTCAGGAGGAGAGTAAACATCTACTGGACAGCATGAGTAAAAACAAAGGTGAGTAAATGAATGCATATATATATATATATATTTGATATTCATGAATTATGAAATATGAGATGCACTTTCAGGCTTAGATGTTGGTCTAAATCTCTGACTCCTTCCAGCTGCTCCCTTTGATCCCATGGTCTTCCTAAGTCGAGCTGTGTCCAATGTCATCTGTGCTCTGGTGTTTGGTCAGCATTTCAGTTATAATGACCATCATTTCCTGGACCTGCTCAAAATCATTTCTGAAGTATTACGCGTTGGAAGCACCCCCAGTGGACAGGTATGACAGAAGAAACGTGGAGTGGAAAGAGCATGAATCGATAACAAACGTTAATATATTTTACACTTAGATGCGCAAAAAAATATAACACAAGTGTTAACATATTTAAATGACTTTGTTCTTTGCTCTACATGTATTATGTCAAAGCAATGCAAGTATGGGCTTTACCTTAGTCCTAAATCTCTGCATATTAGCTCTTCATTGCTTCTCTATTCAAAACAAGGAAAACTTTTTGTGCAGTAGCTGAGGTCATTCATACTCTCTCATATACTCATAATCTCCTCTCTTACAGTTGTACAATATCTTCCCTCAACTGATGGAAGTGCTGCCGGGGGGGCACCAAACTACCTTCAAAAACATGGAGAGACTATGCAGCTTTATTATGGAGAAGATTGAAGAACACAAGAAAAACCTGAATCCTGAAGAGCCACGAGATTTCATCGACTGTTTCCTCATCAGACTCAACCAGTTTTACCATCACTTTAGACTGACATAGACTATCTGGATGCCATCCAGTTTCGTTTGGTCTATAATTAAACCGAGATGTTGCAGCAACTAAGATATTATTAAAAGACCACTTACTATGGTTCAAATTCATATGAAAGATGTGGCATATATAGGAATGTGTAGTACTGTACATATTACAAGTCTTCAAAGCACAGTTTCACTCACACAGCTCTTTATAGAATGAGAATTGATTATGTGCTGATGTGTTGCATGTGTTGATATGCTCGAATTTTGTCTGTTCTTGTCACTTTAGACTGATACAGACCATCTGGATGCCAGTTTTCGACTGACAGGTTTACTCTGACCTTGACAAATATGTGTCCTTTCAAGACTCTCAAGACTCTCCGGGATAAGAATTGATGTTGTGCTGATGTGTTGCACATGTTGATATGCTCTAATGTTGTCTGTTCTTGTGCACTGACAGGAAAAGGACAATTCAAATACAGAGTTTCACTATGACAACTTGGTAGGTACCTGCCTCAACCTGTTGCTGGCTGGGACCGAGACCACCAGCACCACTATCAGATATGCCCTAATACTACTTATCAAATACCCACACATCCAAGGTGAGACTCCAACAACACATTAACAGTTTCACAAAGGAAACTGGCAATTAATGGTACCAAAATATGAAAACTATCAGTTATCCAAACATTTGACCAACATTTCTCTATTTGTTTCCATGTATGTCTACACAATCGAACATTTTCTTGATACCAACAATTGACTGTTAAAAATGAATAAAAAGCAAATGAACTTAATCTACTTTGAGAGGCATTGGACTTCTCACTAATACATCTCCTTCAGGGGCTATACTATTCCTAAGGTAAATGGCTTCGTCAGACAAGTACGTAATCCTTGTTAGTCTGGAGGTTCACAGTAATGTTACAAATGCTGTGTGGGTATAATTCATAAAACAGAGACATACCTTTTCAGATAGACAGTGATATTAAACAGACTGAAATCACTGTCTTATATCAATAATTTAAGAAAAATAATTCAGTAAATTAAGGAATTACATTTATTAATGTTGTTCTTTGACGTCCGTTCCTCCAGGACACTGTGATCATTCCCATGCTTCACTCTGTGCTGAGGGATGAGAACCACTGGCAAAAACCATGGAGTTTTAACCCTGAACACTTTTTGGACAAGAATGGGAACTTTAAAAAGGACCCTGCTTTCCTCCCTTTCTCTGCAGGTAACACATTTTATTCTAAAATGTAATCTATGTAGACATTAGCAAACTACTTGAAGAAGAACAAATGTCTGAGCAAACTTGAAGGTATATGCACTGGAGGATGCGTTTACAGTCCTGAAACCAAGCAAAAAAAAAACATAAAACCAACACTCTGATTTCTGCAGCTAGTAGGAAACTTGACTCTTTAAGATAAGTGTAACCATTAAGCTCAGAGACTTACAGTCCAGGCAGCAAAGCTACTGATTTTGGCTCAGGTACAAATTCAGACAAAGTTCATAATTTCCATGATCTGCTGATACTACACTCTGATAATACTGTAGTACAAGATACTACAGGTACACAACAAATTTCTCTTTTTGCATCAGATCTTGAGATGCTGAAAAAATTGTAATTCCATAACTATATTTTATCAGTGTCTCAATTCAATCGCAGTGGTTCTATCTAAACCATCTTATGCTTTGTGTGTGTGTGCATGTGTGTTTCAGGTAAACGTTCGTGCATTGGTGAGTCTCTGGCTCGTATGGGGATCTTTCTTTTCATGGTGTCTTTGCTACAACACTTTACCTTCACTTGTCCCGGGGGTCCTGAGAGTATAGATGTCAGTCCTGAGTTTAGCATTCTTGCCAAGTCACCCCGCAGATATGAGCTCATCGCCACCCCCCGCTGATCAGGCTAAATCTATAGACAAATCACACAGCAATCACATATTCTTTAAACAGTGTACGCTGATGCCAGGATTAGTGTGTATCACCGCCTCGCTACGCTTGATTCTATGTATCTCTTCATCTAACAGTGCAGGCCATTCACAAATGGTGAAACCTAAAATCGCTGCACAAGTAGTGAGCAAGGAAAAGCATCAATCATGAAAGTAATCAAAGAGTAAATTGTCTTCAGTTACCCCCCCCCCCCCCCCCACTCCCGTACTCTAGTCAGCATTCTGTTTCATTTGGTTAAATCAGTTAATAATTAAGCCATCAGCTGCCCCAGTTTCAGTTCTGTTAAGCCTAGTTTTCACCTCTGTTCTATTTATCAAGCCTGGTTTTCTGTTTGTATTTATACCTCAGTCTCTTCAGTTCTTATTTGTCTTTGTGTAAGATTAAGACCTGTTATTCTGTGAGTCATCATTAGTCTTTTTTTCTCCATTTGACCACCCTCGTCAGACCTGTTTCTCCTATAATCCTGTCTGTGTGTCCTGTCTTGTGTATTCCTAACAACCCCCAACTTAGGTTTAATCAAAGTTATCTATTGTACTTACAACAGGATTTCCCCCCCTAAAACATAGTAACTACAAGTCTTTTAATATTGTTGTTTTATGAAATTTTACAGCTTAACAATAAAATGAATGTACTGCTTTTCTGCTTTTGTAAATAAAACATGTTGGTCTCTTGTAAGTAGTACGGTTTAATATTTATTTTATCATCTGTATCTATATTTCTAGTTCTCAGTACCATGAGTAAAAATGATACACAAGTTCAAAGAGAAACTTCATTATTTTTGCATTTCCTCATTGATAAGTCAACTTTGGGAACACAGTTATTGTGCTTTACTGTGTGAATAGACTGGACCCATGTGATAATGTGTCTTAACAATAAGTGTACAGAGTGAATCAGTATCAGCTGGTCATATATCAAATGTAGACAGCTTCTTAAAATTATTTCTTACCTTAACCACATACCAAACCAATGTAGACATTGATGTTACAGTCAGAAATACACACACTCACCCATACAGCAAAACATACAACACATGCCCTTTCCCTTAGACACCGTCTGTGAGGCAAAGGGCATGTGTCTTGTGTTGTGCTGTGCATGCCCTTTCCCTTAGAGAGAGTGTCTGTGGACAACTGTGAGCTCTGTCTCTTCCCTCAATCTTTTCTGTATTTCCCTTTCTTTCCCCTTCTTTTTTCCCTTTCTTTTTTTCTCTCTCTTGCTCTCTCTCTCTCTCTCTCTCTCTCTGTGGCAATCAACTAAGGAAACCCAAATGCAGAACACAACTCAGGTTTTAGAATGAAGGAGTGTTTATTGACAAGTTGCAGAATGGAGAGGGGATCAGGCAGAGGAAATGAAGGTAGCCGACAAGGAAGCGGATGACGAGCGAGGTTGCAGAGTGGAGCTGAGAGCGAGGAGGAGTAGTAGGACCAAGGTGACGGAGCTGAAGCGGTGACAGGCAGGCGAAGGGCACACTGGGGATGCGAAGTGGCACGGAGGTAATCCTTTCGGGAAAGAACAGGCAGATAATACTGAGATGCAAACCACAAACACCAAAAGAATACAAAGCGAGACCAGGAAGCGAGTTCTACCACACTGGCTGAAACAACGATCTGGCGACGAGTGGATGAAACACCGGGGTCTAAATACTCTGACGTGATGAGGTGACTGATCGCAGGTGTGTCGGCAATCTGGAAGTGTAGAGAGACCACGCCCACAACACACACACCTGCACGCACAACAGAGAAGACAAACCAACAGGGGGAGCACAGGGAAAGGGAAACAGTGGAAACATAAGGAACAGACTGAAAAAATAGCCTTAACCATGACACTCTCCTTCTCTCTGCATGAGTTGCAATCATAGGTAAGACTGAGGAGCTTTCACAATAGCTGAGAGAGTGAATTATTTCATTGCACCTGAAGGGCATTGGGTACAAAAAAATTTCCCAAGAATGTAACATCCCAAGAGACACCGTTGGGAGCATTATAAAGAAGTTTAAAACTTATGGCACAGCTGCAAACCTGACTGGCCATGGGAGAAAGCACTAATAAAACCCCCCGTGTTACTGTGAAACACCTGCAGGATGACCTGATGAAGGCCAGGACAGGTGCTTCAGTAGCAACTATAAGACGAGCACTGAATAAACAAGGATTTCACGGCTGGACTCCAAGACGTCTTCCACTCTTGACCACGAGGAACATTAAAGGTCGACTAGAATATGTCAGGAGGAATTTGAATAGAACTGCAGAGTTTTGGGAGACAATTCTACAGACTGATGAAACTAAACTGGAACTGTTTAGACACATGGACCAGCAGCATATCTGCCGTGGGTAAGGCCAGGCTTATGACCAGAAGAATACCATCCCCACAGTCAAGCATGGAGGTGGGTCATTAATGTGGGGATGTTTTCTGCTGCAGGAACTGTCAATCTTGACCGTGTAACTGGTATCATGGATTCTCAGAAATACCAGACCATTTTAAAGAGGAACATGATGCCTTTTGTTGGGACAAACTGATGCATATGTGTTTTTGTTGTTGCTCTTTGTTTGTTTGTTTTTAGCATAATATGAAGGTGGTATATTCACATAACGATGGGGTACGTATTTGAAAACGAGGTAATTTGAGCACAGCAGAAATAATTCCATCATGAGGGGCCTCTATTTCAATTTCTCCTACAAATCCTGATATGATTGACCCTTTAGAGTCTTAGGCTATTTTGGCCGTTTTTGTAAGTCTCTAATTTCGCCTCTAGATACAGACTTAAAATGTTTACCATAGTCTTGTGCCAAAACAAACAAGCAAACAAACAAAAAAAAACTCACTCTCCACTGTGTGCTGTCTCTGTCTCCGTTTCTCTCCCGTTCACGTGACACCCCGCCCGACCCCTGCCCAAAATATTCAGCTTGTACAGCTGATTTCGACATTTTTTTCTTGGTCGTTTATATGACTGAAAATGATAGATATTTCAGATGCAATGACTGCCCAAAGCTATCTGGAATGCAAAGATGTGTTTTTTTTTTTTAACATGCAGTTTAAATAATTTCTTTCCGCTCAGTTCATCATTACCACACAAAAAGTAAAATGAAGTCTCAAGCCAGCTCTTGATCGCCAGCGTTATCTGCAGGTTTTAACAAAGACAACAGCATATCGAGACCAAACACTCATCTCCGGATAAGTAAAGTTACAGAAACAAGGTGAAAATGCGGGCTGAATGAACTGCGGAAATCACATGATTGACCTCTGTTCTCTGTTCAAACAGGTTCTATCAGCTTCTAACACAGCTTTAAAAACCCAAAAGGCTCTTAGTTAAACAGTTAGCAAGAGGGCAAAAACAGAATCAAAGTTTTACAGAGACGTTATGGAGATCTCTAACACACTGCTGTTGGCGGGCCTTGTCTTGCTGTTGGTGTTGGTGCTCAGGTGGAGGAGAAATGCTTCTGGAGTTCGTTTGCCACCAGGGCCATTTGCTCTTCCTCTTGTCGGCAATTTACCTTGGATGAACAAACACAAGCCCTTCCAATCCTTCATGAAGGTAGGAGAGTAGAGCTAGAGTTGTATATATGTGTGTCAGAGGGGGTAGGGGAGGAGGGTGGAGAATGCTGGAGAATTTGATGTGCTCTTGAACCACTGAGACTTTTAAGAGTAACCATGTCTGAATTTCTCATACATGAATATACTCACAGTGCACTTTATTAGACATTCCTAGCTTGGACATTCACTAGAACAAATTTTCTAGAGACAACAGGTGACTAACTGGCCACTTTAAGGTATATCATGACGTAGGTATAGCTACCTCATAGGTACTCTATATAGGTGTACAATTACAGTCTGTGGCCAGAGTTTCGCTCAATTTGTCAGCCATCCTTTACCCTGTTCATCAATGGTCAGTTTCTGAATGAGGCTCATTGTGGCCTGGATATTAGTCAAGTGACAGACCAATCTCAATGCAGCATTGCACTGATGTGGTACTGGCATGGTAGTGGGTGTCACGCCCATATGAGTGCATCAGTCACAAATGAGTTTCGGAGGTGTCACACACGTCAGTTTCACTGCCAAGGTTGAGAGCGGTTAGTCACCCAAAGTATTTGTCCGTCAGGAGACTTCCAATACAGCCAGAGTACAAAACCAAACGAAAAGTCATTGAAGAGCTGATTCCTGTATAAGTTGATTATCAGGCTAGATACACATGCAAGTAAGTTAAAGGAAAATAATAGAGTAAGCTACAAGTGGGTCAAAGAGCCCTGTGCTACATACTATTGCAGGCTGAGTGCAGCAATTAAGTGCTAGATTAATCTTCATCGTAAAAACAGTCAGTGTGTAAAACAGGTCAGTATTGGCAGAAGTGCTGTGTGGTACGTATCATGGAGTGATGAGTAGTGCATTAGAAGATAAAGTTGTCTGGGTTGATGATGATGGGTGACACAAAGTGTGTATGGGAGCAGATGGGCCATAGTCTCTAACAAAAGCGTTCCTGTAAGTGTCTGTATATAGTGAGAATGACTAAAAGTGACTAATTTGTTCATAATATCCTAGCATGAGGTTATAATGCCTGCTTCCCTACACAGTGGAGTAGGGAATATGGACCAGTCTTGACTGTGTACATGGGACCCCAAAGAGCAGTGGTTCTAGTGGGTTATGATACGGTCAAAGAGACTCTGGTGGACCAGGCTGATGACTTCATGGGCCGATTCCAGCTCCCTTTGATTCAGAGAATAGTCAGAGGTTATGGTGAGTGGGTTGAAAATATTCTTCTCTTTAATCCACCATAAGAGAAGATTGACTCTGTTTTGAGTAAAATGGTTTCATTTCCCCATTTCCACATCATGCCTCCTTGGCCCCTCCACCACTCCTAAATTCACAGGCTTGGCCATCAGTAATGGAGAACGCTGGAAACAATTAAGGCGCTTCACACTCACCACACTCCGAGATTTTGGGATGGGACGCAAAAGGATGGAGGCGTGGATTCAGGAGGAGAGTAAACATCTACTGGACAGCATGAGTGAAAACAAAGGTGAGTAAATGAATGCATGAGTGATGTTGGTGAAGTTTTAAAAAGTCTTTAGTCTGTAAAGTATATTGAAATGACATGAGCAATATACATATTACCTAAGTATTTCGATTTAATGAGACTTAGGTCAGAACTAAAAAGTATCGAGTATGAGACGCACTTTCAGGCTCGGATGTTGGTCTAAATCTCTGACTCCTTCCAGCTGCTCCCTTTGATCCCATGGTCTTCCTAAGCCGAGCTGTGTCCAATGTCATCTGTGCTCTGGTGTTTGGTCAGCGTTTCAGTTACGATAACCATCATTTCCTGGACCTGCTCCAAATCATTTCTGAAGTATTACGCGTTGGAAGCACCCCCAGTGGACAGGTATGACAGAGGAAAAGTGGAGAGGAAAGAGCATGAATCACTAACAAATGTTAATATATTTTACACTTAGATGCACAAAAAAAAAAAAAGTACAGCTTAACAAGATTTTGATGTCCCTAACACAAGGTTAATAATCCATTGTCAACGTATGTGCTAAAAGAGTTTGTTCTTTGCTCTACATGCATTATGTCAAAGCACCCCAAGTATGGGCTTTACCTTAGTCCTAAATCTCTGCAAATTAGCTCTTCATTGCTTCTCTATTCAAAACAATGCAAATTTTATATGCAGTGGCTGAAGTCATACACTCAAGCTCTCTCATATAGTCATACTCTCCTCTCTTACAGTTGTACAATATCTTCCCTCGACTGATGGAAATGCTGCCAGGGGGGCACCAAACCACCTTCAAAAACACGGAGAGACTACGCAGCTTCATTATGGAGAGGATAGAAGAACACAAGGAAAACCTGAATCCTGAGGACCCACGAGACTTCATCGACTGTTTCCTCATCAGACTGAACAAGGTTAAGCATCACTTTAGACTGATACAGACTATCTGGATGCCAGTTTTCGACTGACAGGTTTACTCTGACCTTGGCAAATATGTATCCTTTCCAGACTCTCCGGGATAAGAATTGATGATGCGCTGATGTGTTGCATGTGTTGATATGCTCTAATGTTGTCTGTTCTTGTGCACTGACAGGAAAAGGACAATTCAAATACAGAGTTTCACTATGATAATTTGGTAGGTACCTGCCTCAACCTGTTCCTGGCTGGGACCGAGACCACTAGCACCACTATCCGATATGCCCTAATGCTACTTATCAAATACCCACACATCCAAGGTGAGACTCCAACAACACGTTAACAGTTTCACAAAGGAAACTGACTATTAATGGTACCAAAATATGAAAACTACATGAGTTATCCAAACATCTGGCCAACATTTCTTTATTTGTTTCCATGTATGTCTACACAATCAAATATGTAAGAAACATTTTCTTGACACCTACAGTTGATTATGAAAAATGAATAAAAATCAAATGAACTTAATCTACTTTGAGAGACATTTGACTTCTCACTCACATGTGTTGCTTGTCAAACATTATATTTCAGAGCACATGCAGAAGGAGATTGACACTGTGATTGGGCAAGAGCGTAGTCCCTTAATGGAAGACAGGAAGTCCCTCCCCTTCATTGACGCAGTGCTCCATGAAGTGCAGCGTTACATGGATTTAGTGCCTCTCGGTGTTCCCCATTATGCCACTCACAACATCTCCTTCAGGGGCTATACTATTTCCAAGGTAAATGGCTTCGTCAGACGAGTATGTAATCCTTGTTAGTCTTACAGGTTCACAGTAATATTACAAATGCTGTGTGGATATAACTCATAAAACAGAGGCATATCTTTTCAGATAGACAGTGATATTAAACAGACTGAAATCACTGTCTTATATCAATAATTTAAGAAAAATAATTCAGTAAATTAAGGAATTACATTTATTAATGTCGTTCTTTGACGTCCGTTCCTCCAGGACACTGTGATCATTCCCATGCTTCACTCTGTGCTGAGGGATGAGAACCACTGGCAAAAACCATGGAGTTTTAACCCTGAACACTTTTTGGACAAGAATGGGAACTTTAAAAAGGACCCTGCTTTCCTCCCTTTCTCTGCAGGTAACACCTTTTTTTTAATCTATCCAAACATTATGTGTTATTGTAGGACGGCCTGGCAACTTTGAAGACCACCTTGTCTCTTCCAAGGATCCAGAAAAAAAGACAATAACAAAAACTCTTTGATTTCTCCAAGTCAGAGAATACTAGGCCTTTAAATATAAAGGATATAGGATAAATAATCATTAACCCCAGAGTCTCATAGTTTAGGCAGTACAGCTTTTGAGGTTGTTTCGAGTAAAAATTCAGACAAGTTCAAACAAGTTCAAGTTCATAGTTGCCATGATCTACTAAAATGCACTATAAGCGCACAGCAATTTTCTGTTTTCTCTGTTTATACCCTATCTTTATATATATATATATATACATATACATATACATATACATATACATATACACACACACACACACACACACACACACACACACATATATATATATATATATAGAGTGGTAGGGTAGGCCGAATGGGGCCCCAGAACACAAAAAATGGCTCCACCACAAATAGCACTATGGTGCGAGTTGTTTATTTACAAATCCAGTCCCAACCAAAGTGCAAAAAGTGAAAAGGTGTCCAAAAATTGAAATATGTATATACACAGTGAATATTTACAATATTAACAAGTAAAAAAAAAAAATATTTACAAGTAAAAAAATAAACAAAACAAACAAACAAATATGTATATATATATATATATATAACAGTAGAGACGATAAGAAACATTTAGGTGTAGTTCAAAGTGTTTGTAGTGTGTTTTAAACTGTAAGATTGTGAACGTGAATTGGAAATGTTTGTGTGTATGAAACCGGGTAATCTGCTGCTTGCTTCGAGTGTGCACCCTTGAAGCAAGCGCGATATTTTAGTGGAATATGTGCATTAGTGATATGTATGTAAACACGCACAGGCAATGGGACACAAACATGAATGAATGAATGAATGCTGTGGAACTATGGGGTAAGGTGGGAGAAAAGATGCCTATACACACACACACACACATACATACATACATACATACACACACACACACACACACACACACACACATATATATATATATATAATGTATGTATACACACATATAATATTTATAAATAAAATTAACACTGCAGAAAGGTGCTCTATTACTTAATCAAAGGTACTTTATGATTTGTCTATCCAAAACTACATTAGATCGTGCTAAACCACGTTGTGTGTGTGTGCTGCAGGTAAACGATCATGTGTAGGTGAGTCTCTGGCTCGTATGGAGTTCTTTCTTTTCATGGTGTCTCTGCTACAACACTTTACCTTCACTTGTCCCGGGGGTCCTGAGAGTATAGACGCCAGTCCCGCGGTCAGCAGCTTTGCCAAATTGCCCCGCAGATATGAGCTCATCGCCACCCCCCGCTGATCAACTGTGGTACTGCCAGCTAAATCCATGGATTAACCACACAGCAATTACTCATGATTTAAACAGACATGACTGACATTTATTGATGGAATACAATGATTTCTGTTAAAACTGAAACATTAATCCTTATATACTAATGTGCTGTTAACCAGGAGTTTGGAGTGTGATTTAACTCTGTTTAACACTGTTTCTGCATTTTAATAGTTTTTAACATGTCTGGGGTTTAAAATCGATGGCAGTGTTTTTATCATAGGGTGTCTGTGAGGAATTGACTGCTAAAAAGGAGGTTGGTATATCCCACGAGTTGGGAACTCTTGCTTTAAACTGTATACTGTTAACTCTTTGATCTTGGACATGCTCCTGCTTATCCAAAGAAAGCTAAAGAAATGTCATACGTCGATAAAGAATGTATGTAGCCGGTCAAGCAAACCATTAGTGCAAAAGGAAATCTCCAAAACCTTTTAATCATGAGTGGTAACATAGAATCTCCACACACCTGTGAGTGTGTGAGTGTGCGCATGGCATTGGCAGAACGAGGTTGCACGGTGCTGATGTTCAGCGCTGACCTTCCCTACTCAGGCCTGTAATACGATGAGAGAAAGAGAACATCAGTCATGCCAAGTGTCAGCCCAGAGAGGATCACTGTGTCCTCCACAAATATCAGTGTCTTTGTACAGCAGGACTCAAGCATCTCTTCATCTAACTCAACAGTGTAGGCCATTCACAAATGGCAAAACCTGACATCGCTGAAGAAATAGTGAGCAAGGAAAAGCGTCAATCATGAAAGTAATCAAATAGAGTCAAATGCTGTGCCTCAGTTTCTCCTTTAATCCTGTCTGTGAGTCCTGCCTGGTGTCTTCCTATCAACCCTGGAGTTTTTCACTTCCTGTCTTGGCCTTTGTTTACTGCCTGTCAATAAATTCCCTGATGTTGCACATGCATCCAGTCTATTGAAACTTTCGTAAGCAAAAGAAACAAACTTAGGTTTAATCAAGGTGTAGGACCAAGTAGAATATCTTCTGTAGTATTAGTATTAGAAACACACCCACCCACACACACACACACACATCTCCTCACATATCCTCACATGCACCTGTTTGCACATGCATCCCTGTATCTACATATCTATATATCTTTTTTTCCCATCCACCTATACACAGAACTAAATAGTGGTTCACATATAATATGAACTGGATGGTTAAGCATAATAGATAAGGTCATAGGTGTATCTTTGCCTTTAGTCACAGGAACATCTTGTGAGGGAGCATCTCCTCTCCCTCTCCATTTGTAACCGTCACTTTTCCTCAGTAAAAGAAGACTTCAACCAAAATCCATTTCTGTGCCTTTTTGTTATTTTTACAAACGCAAATGTCCTACAAAAGCTATCTATTGCACTTAAAGCAGGAAAATCTCTCCTGAAACATGTTAATTAAGAGTATTTTAATATTTGATGAAATTTTGGAGCTAAACAATAAAATGAATATACTGCTTTTCTGCTTTTGTAAATAAAACATAGTGGTCTCTTTTAAGTGGTATGGTGTAATATTTATTTTGTTATTTGTTTTTTCTAGTTCTTAGTACCATCAGTGGAAATGATTGATAAGACAACCTAAGAAACTTAAATATTTTCGCATTTCCTCATTGATAAGTCGACTTTGGTAACAGTTATTCTACATTACTATGTGAATAGATTGGACCCATGTGATAATGTGTCTTAACAATAAGTGTACAAAATGAATCAGTATCAACTGGTCATATATCAAATGTCAACAACTGCTTAAAACGATTTCTTACCTTAACCACATGCCTAACCACGTAGACATTGATGTTACAGTCAGAAATACACACACTCATCCACACAGCCAAAACACACAACACATGCCCTTTCCCTTAGACACCCTCTGCAAGGCAAAGGGCATTTGTCTTGTGTTGTGCTGTGCATGCCCTTTCCCTTAGAGAGAGTGTCTGTGGACAACTGTGAGCTCTGTCTCTTCCCTCAATCCTTTCTGTGTTTCCCTTTCTTTCTTTTTTTCTCTCTCTTGCTCTCTCTCTCTCTCTCCTTCTCTCTGTCCTGTGCATGTTATATACTGGTGGTCATATTTGTCTTTTTGTTTATTCTTGATCTCTGGTGTTGTAGAGATGTTGTCCCTGGGAAATTGAAACAGATATTGAGACTACAGAGCTAAAGAGAGCATGAGCCAAGCTGGTGGCTCATTCAAGTCCTGGACAGTCATCCCTAAGCTTAGAACTGACCATCATTTTCCGCAAAATTCACATTCACTATAACTATATCTATATCTATATCTATATCTATGTGTGTGTGTGTGTGTGTACATTTTTTAACCTTAGAACGTTCTCAGGACGAAGATGAGCACTGCAAAATAATCCCATCATGAGGAGCATATTTTTCGTTTATTTGACCAAAAGTGCAGATATTTCAATAGATAGACTGACTGCCCAAAGCTGTCTAGAATACCTATTCGCATGCTTAAAGATGATTTTTTACATGACGATTTGCAACTTACAGAATTTTATCTTTGCTTCCGCTCAATTTATCAATACCAAATAAGAAAAGTAAAATGAAGTTTCAAGCCAGCTCTTGATCACCAGTGTTATCTGCGACTCCTAAGGGTTTCAACAAAGACAACAGCACATAAAGACCAAAAGCTCATCTCTGGACAAGAAACAAGGGGAAGGTGCGGGCTGAATGAACTGCGGAAATCACATGGTTGACCTCTGTCCTCTGTTCAAACAGGTTTTATCAGCTTCTAACACAGCTATATAAACCTGTTAGCCTCTTAGTAACACACTTAGCAGAGGGCTAAAACAGAATCACTGCATGAAGACAAGTATAAGCAAAGTTTTACAGACACATAATGGAGATCTTTAACACACTGCTGTTGGTGGGCCTTGTCTTGCTGTTGGTGTTGGTGCTCAGGTGGAGGAGAAATGCTTCTGGAGTTCGTTTGCCACCAGGGCCATTTGCTCTTCCTCTTGTCGGCAATTTACCTTGGATGAACAAACACAAGCCCTTCCAATCCTTCATGAAGGTAGGAGAGTAGAGCTAGAGTTGTATGTGTGTGAGACAGAGAGAGAGGTGGAGAGAGAGAATGCTTAATATACAAGAAATCTGTTGTACTCCATAAGTGACATGCATAGGTGCATTCCCATCTGATGTGCAATTGAACCACTGAGACTTTTAAGAATAACCTTGTCTGAACTTCTTATGCATGAATACATTCACAGTGCACTTTATTAGACATTCCTAGCTTGGACATTCACTAGAACAAATTTTCTAGAGACAACAGGTGACTAACTGGCCACTTTAAGGTATACCATGACGTAGGTATAGCTACCTCATAGGTACTCTATATAGGTGTACAATTACAGTCTGTGGCCAGACTTTCGCTCAATTTGTCAGCCATCCTTTACCCTGTTCATCAATGGTCAGTTTCTGAATCAGACTCACTGTGGACAAGATATTAGTCGGGTGACAGACCATTCTTAAAGCAGCATTGCACTGATGTGGTACTGGCATGGCACGCCCATATCGGTGTATCAGTCACAAAAGAGTTTCTGAGGTGTCACACACGTCATTGTCACTGCCAAGGTTGAGAGTGGTCAGTCACCCAAAGTATCTGTCCGTCAGGAGACTTCCAATACAGCCAGAGTACAAAACCAAACGAAAAGTCATTGAAGAGCTGATTCCTGTATGAGTTGATTATCAGGCTAGATACACATGCAAGTAAGTTCAAGGAAAATAACAGAGTAAGCTACAAGTGGGTCAAAGAGCCCTGTGCTACATACTATTGCATGCTGAGTGCAGCAATTAAGTGCTAGATTAATCTTCATCGTAAAAACAGTCAGTGTGTAAAACAGGTCAGTATTGGCAGAAGTGCTGTGTAGTACACATCATGGAGTGATAAGTAGTGCATTAGAAGATAGAGTTGTCTGGGTTGATGATAATGGGTGACACGAAGTGTGTATGGGAACAGATGGGCCATAGTCTCTAACTTTACACCATAAAGGTGTGCCCACAATATTGGTGTTTCTGATGTCATGGCTGATGAGTGAACCATCGCTAGACCACAAAAACGTTCCTGTAAGTGTCTGTATATAGTGAGAATGACTAAAAGAGGCTAATTTGTTCATGATATCCTAGCATGAGGTTATAATGCCTGTTTTCCTACACAGTGGAGTAGGGAATATGGACCAGTCCTGACTGTGTACATGGGACCCCAAAGAGCAGTGGTTCTGGTGGGTTATGACACAGTCAAAGAGGCTCTGGTGGACCAGGCTGATGACTTCACGGGCCGATTCCAAATCCCTTTCGGTCAGAGAATACTCAAAGGTTATGGTGAGTGGGCTCAAAATATTCTTCTTCTTAATTCACCATAAGAGAAGATTGACTCTGTTTTGAGTAAAATGGTCTCATTTCCCCATTTCCACATCATGCCTCCTTGGCCCCTCCACCACTCCTAAATTCACAGGCTTGGCCATCAGTAATGGAGAATGCTGGAAACAACTAAGGCGCTTCACACTCACCACACTCCGGGATTTTGGGATGGGACGCAAAAGGATGGAGGCATGGATTCAGGAGGAGAGTAAACATCTACTGAACAGCATGAGTGAAAACAAAGGTGAGTAAATGAATGCATGAGTGATGTTGGTGAAGTTTTAAAAAGTCTCTAGTCTGTAAAGTATACTGAAATGACATGAGCAATATACATATTACCGAAGTATTTCCATTTAATGACACTTAGGTCAAAACTAAAAAGTATCGAGTATGAGACGCACTTTCAGGCTCGGATGTTGGTCTAAATCTCTGACTCCTTCCAGCTGCTCCCTTTGATCCCATGGTCTTCCTAAGCCGAGCTGTGTCCAATGTTATCTGTGCTCTGGTGTTCGGTCAGCGTTTCAGTTACGATAACCATCATTTCCGGGACCTGCTCCAAATCATTTCTGACGTATTACGCCGTGGTAGCACCCCCAGTGGACAGGTATGACATGAGAAAAGTGGAGTGGAAAGAGCGTGAATCGCTAACAAAAGTTAATATGTTTTACTTAGATGCACAAAAAAATAAAAACAAAGCTTAACAGGATGGTTATGCTCCAAACACAAGGTTAATAATCCATTGTCAACATACGTGCTAAAAGAGTTTGTTGTTTGTACCACATGTATTATGTTAAAGCACCCCAAGTATGGGCTTTACCTTAGTCCTAAATCCCTGCAAATTAGCTCTTCATTGCTTTTCTATTCAAAACAAAGAAAATTTTATGTGCAGTAGCTGAAGTTATACTCTCATATTTTCATGCTCTCTCACATGCTCATACTCTCCTCTCTTACAGTTGTACAATATCTTCCCTCGACTGATGGAAATGCTGCCGGGGGGGCACCAAACTACCTTCAAAAACATGGAGAGACTACGCAGCTTCGTTATGGAGAGGATAGAAGAACACAAGGAAAACCTGAATCCTGAAGACCCACGAGATTTCATCGACTGTTTCCTCATCAGACTCAACCAGGTTAAGCATCACTTTAGACTGATACAGACTATCTGGATGCCAGTTTTCGACTGACAGGTTTACTCTGACCTTGGCAAATATGTATCCTTTACAGACTCTACGGAATAAGAATTGATGATGCGCTGATGTGCTGCATGTGTTGATATGCTCTAATGTTGTCTGTTCTTGTGCACTGACAGGAAAAGGACAATTCAAATACAGAGTTTCACTATGATAACTTGGTGGCCACCTGCTTCAACCTGTTCCTGGCTGGGACCGAGACCACTAGCACCACTATCAGATATGCCCTAATGCTACTTATCAAATACCCACACATCCAAGGTAAGACTCCAACAACACGTTAACAGTTTCACAAAGGAAACTGACTATTAATGGTACCAAAATATGAAAACTACATGAGTTATCCGAACATCTGGCCAACATTTCTTTATTTGTTTCCATGTATGTCTACACAATCAAATATGTAAGAAACATTTTCTTGACACCTACAGTTGATTATGAAAAATGAATAAAAATCAAATGAGCTTAATCTACTTAGAGAGGCATTGGACTTCTCACTCACATATGTTGTTTTCCAAACATTATATTTCAGAGCACATGCAGAAGGAGATTGACACTGTGATTGGGCAAGAGCGTAGTCCCTTAATGGAAGACAGGAAGTCCCTCCCCTTCACTGACGCAGTGCTCCATGAAGTGCAGCGTTACATAGATTTAGTGCCTCTCAATGTTCCCCATTATGCCACTCACAACATCTCCTTCAGGGGCTATACTATTCCTAAGGTAAATGGCTTCGTCAGACGAGTATGTAATCCTTGTTAGTCTTACAGGTTCACAGTAATATTACAAATGCTGCGTGGATATAACTCATAAAACAGAGGCATATCTTTTCAGATAGACAGTGATATTAAACAGACTGAAATCACTGTCTTATATCAATAATTTAAGAAAAATAATTCAGTAAATTAAGGAATTACATTTATTAATGTCGTTCTTTGACGTCCATTCCTCCAGGACACTGTGATCTTTCCCATGCTTCACTCTGTGCTGAGGGATGAGAACCGCTGGCAAAAACCATGGAGTTTTAACCCTGAACACTTTTTGGACAAGAATGGGAACTTTAAAAAGGACCCTGCTTTCCTCCCTTTCTCTGCAGGTAACACCTTTTTTTTTAAAACATAATCTATCCAAACATTATGTATTATTGTAGGATGTCCTGGCAACTTAGAAAACAACCTTGTCCCTTCAATGGATCCAGAAAACAACAACAACAACAACAACCCTTTGATTTCTCCAAGTCAGAGAAAACCAGGATAAATAATTATTAACTCCAGAGTCTCGCTGTCTGAGCAGAACAGCTCTTGAGTTTGTTTTGGGTAAAAAGTCAGACAAAGGTCATAGTTGCCATGATCTGCTAAAATGAGCACACAACAGTTTTCTCTGTTTACACTATATCTTTATATATATATACAAAATAAAATGAACATTGCAGAGAGGTGCTTTATTACTTTATCAAAGGCACTTTATGATTTGTCTATCCAAAACTTGTCTTGTTAAACCACATTATGTGGTCTGTGTGTGTGTGTGTGCATGTGTGTGTTGCAGGTAAACGATCGTGTGTAGGTGAGTCTCTGGCTCGTATGGAGATCTTTCTTTTCATGGTGTCTCTGCTACAACACTTTACCTTCACTTGTCCTGGTGGTCCTGAGAGTATAGACGCCAGTCCCGCGGTCAGCAGCTTTGCCAAATTGCCCCGCAGATATGAGCTCATCGCCACCCCCCGCTGATCAACTGTGGTTCTGCCAGCTAAATCCATGGATTAACCACACAGCAATTACTCATGATTTAAACAGACATGGCTGACATATATTGATGGAATACACTGATTTCTGTTAAAACTGAAACATTAATCCTTATATTCTCAACACACTAACAATGTTGTTTTAGTGTGTTTGAAAGCTTCATTTGTTGATATGAGTACCTATGGAGTGCTTAACAGATTTTTGGGGTTGTGGTGTTTAAAGGCAGGAGCAACCTCTGTCCAGTTAGAGGGCTGCTGGTTGTAGATTAGCGAATTCTCAGGGTTAGCGCTGGGGAAAAAAGGGACCACTCATCCACTGAAAGCATCACTTAATGACAGTTTTAACATGAGGAAAAGTCTTGTGGAAGATCAATCAGTCTGAATCATGTAAAAGTTTCAATACCTGTTAACACCATTCAGCACAATCTTCAACAAGTATACAGTAATCCAGGGGTGGGCAAATCCAGTCCTGGAGGGCCGGTGTTCTGCTGGTTTTTGTTTTCACCTCTTAGGTACCTGTTGATTTTCACTTTGAAAACAGGTGTGCATGCTCTTCAGCCAATCAGAGACTGTATTTAGTTGGTTGACAAGAAAAACAGCAGGATCATGGCCCTCCAGGACTGGATTTGCCCATCCTTGCAGTAATCCATCATGATCTAAAAGAAGTAAGTGTCTTGATAGCCAGGGAGCAAGTTCCTCTTAAGTGGTAAACAGGCCCATCCTTCACATTAAAAGTGAGATGGATTTATTTTATGGCTATAATGCAATAATCAGACACGTTGCTGTTGGGATATATTTTTTAAAGGACGCCAATATTGTGACTCACTGTTAATTGCTGGTAATCAGAGAAGACTGAATGGGATGCACTGTTAACTGGGAGTTTGGGGTGTGATTGAACTCCACTGTGACTTGTTTCTACATTTTCTTAGTTTTTAACATGTCTGGGGTTTAAAATCAGTGGTAGTGTTTTCATAGGGTGTCTGTGAGGAATTGACTGCTAAAAAGGGGGTTCGTATATCCCACAAGATGGGAACTCCTTACTGTTAACTCTTTGATCTTGGACATGCTCCTGCTTGTCCAAAGGAAGCTAACCATTAGTGCAAAAGGAAATCTCCAAAACCTTTTAATCATGAGTGGTAACATAGAATCTCCACAGACTTGTGAGTGTGTGAGTGTGCGCATGGCATTGGCAGAACGAGGTTGCAGGGTGCTGATGTTCGGCGCTGACCTTCCCTACTCAGGCCTGTAATACGATGAGAGAAAGAGAACATCAGTCATGCCAAGTGTCAGCCCAGAGAGGATCACTGTGTCCTCCACAAATATCAGTGTCTTTGTACAGCAGGACTCAAGCATCTCTTCATCTAACTCAACAGTGTAGGCCATTCACAAATGGCAAAACCTGACATCGCTGAAGAAATAGTGAGCAAGGAAAAGTGTCAAACATGAAAGTAATCAGAGACAAAATAAAAAAGAAACGAGTCAGGTTTAATCAAAGGTGTTTATTGCACTTGTACACTGGAAAAAGATATGTTTCTATGCATTAAAAGACTTTTTAAATTTGTAATTTTGAAATACTATTTACATTGTATCATAATAGCAGGACTGTTCTTTAAAATATTTCAAAGTTCTCAAATATTTTGAAGCAGTGATTAAGAGCATTTATTTTTGTATTGCTATTGTTAAATGAACTCTCTTAAGTATAAACATGTATATTGCTTTTGCAAATGAAAATTCATCATGCTCTCTCACAACGTGTATGACTGCAGTTAAATAATACAGCAGTATAATAATAGCATAGTATAGTAATATAGTAACACAGTGAGGGACTTATTGTGCATTACTATGTGAACTGATGGCACACATGTGATAACATGTCTTAACTATAAATGTGCAGAGTGGCCTAAAATGACTGTACTACAAATTATATTCAACTCAGTAACACTTCACACTGTGTTCATCAACCACTCCTCTCTCCTACTGAGCAGAAGTATTTACCAACAATTCAACCAGTCAGTATCAACCGGTCATATATCAAATGTACACAACTGCCTGTAATTGTTCCTTACCTTGACTACATATCTAACCACATAGTCATCTATGTTACAGTCAGAAATACACACACTCACCCGTACAACAAAACATACAACACATGCCCTTTCCCTCAGAGAGGTTGTCTATGGACATCTGTGATCTTTCTCCCTTTCTGTCTCTCTCTCTCTCTCTCTCTCCTCTCTCCCTATCCTGTGCGTGTTAGATGTTGGGCAAGTGGTGGTCGTATTTGTGTTTGTGTTTATTCTTGAGTTCTGGTGCTGGGGAGATGTTGTTGCTGGGTAACTGAGGCAGATACTGAGGCTGCAGGAGAAAATAAAGAAAAAGGTAAACTAGAGGTTAATTCAAGTGGTGGATAGTTGTCTGTAAACTAAGACCAGTAATAAACCACCCAAAAGATGAAATCAAAGCGCTAAAAACAGAAAACCTTGACAATTCATATTTATAAAAGACAGTTTTTCCTAGAATGTTTTCAAGATGATTCTCTTGTCTTCAGGGACAAACTGACGTACACATTTTCAGCGTAACATGACAGTGGTACGTTTATGGCAAGAGGGTATACATCTTCTAAAATGTGGTTATTTGAGCTGTGCATCAAAATGATCATTTTAAAACAGACTAACTGGGTGTTCCTCAGCTTGTCTTAAACTGGTCCTTGCCCTTACTTTGCCGAGAATAAAGCAGTGGGACAGGCTAAAAGTCTTACCCCTGGGGGTCTACGTCGGGCCGCTTTGTCATGTCGCCTCCCTGGTCTCTCCCCCTCTCTACCCCAGCCAGTCCCTCCATCCTCCTGAAAGTAAGGCAGCTCCAACAACTCCTCACAGGACAGTCTAAGAGATGGGTCCATCACTAGACATGACTACACACACACACACACACACACACACACACACAAAAATATACAAACACAAAGTATTTAATTTTGATATAGTGATAGAGATCCTAAGTTACAGACAAAATTAAACGTTAACTTGTAATCCTGTTTAAGGACGTACACACATCTGGAAAAACAGTTTACCTTCATCACAGTGATTGCCTGAGGGGGAGCACCATGGAAACGCTTCTCTAATGGCTCCTTTGCATGAGATCAGAAATCAGGAAAAATCATCAAAAGCCCACACAACACATTCATATAAGACACTCAGGACATTTTCACCAACCCTTATATAAACTCTGCAGGCAGTTATTTGTTAAAAGTCTTTATTCTAGTTACCATGGTATCTGGCTCTGGGATGCTGACTCCACTGAAGAAGAGATTGGAGTGGAACACCTGCTGATGACGGGGAATCAAGTCACCTAATGCAGACAAAGTGTAAAGGTCAGAGGGCATTATCTCCATTAGTGTACTTCAAAAGAACAAAGTGGGCTCAGGTTTACATGTATTAGCTGAGCTACACTGAGGGCTATAGAGTGGTCTGAATATTTGAAGGCATCCAATAACAGGACAAAAGAATTCATGTTGACTGAGTGCATGTCTGTGAAAGTCCTATAAGAAAGCCTCAGCTTTAATAAACCAAGCCACTTCATTATTAAAAAGCGACAGCACAAGTAATAACACTGCTGTCTTTGCCAGTACATAATCATCCTTTTTTGGAGGTATTTCTCTCTCTCTCTCTGTCTCTCTGTCTGCCTCTTTCTCTCTGTGTGTGTGGAAAAGGAGTTCTATTTCACCCATTTTCATTCTCTCTCTCTCTCTCTCTCTCTCTCTCTCTCTCTCTCTCTCTCCTTCTCTCTCTCTCTTTGGGTACCCAGTGTTCGGCGGATGAGGTACAGCTGATCCACATCAGATCTCCCAGGCCAAAGGGGATTCCCATTGAGGAGCTCAGCAAAGACACAACCAAGGGCCCAAACGTCCACCGGGGGTCCATACTGTGTGTCACCGACCAGAAGCTCTGGGGCACGATACCATCGGGTCGCCACATAGTCCGTGTAATCATCCCCTGGCCCTGCTGACATGTGCACAGACACACACACACACACACAAAAACACACATACACACACACACACACACACATCAACCCACACACAAACACAAACACACACGTGTACACACACACACAGACATTGTACTAGCTGAACATCACACAGAGCGGATTATCAGCACGCTGACTGATAGACTACATGTTAGCCTATAGTAACAATATGCTGAAACCCTAGGCAGAAGAAGGTAAACAGAGCCTGGGCAGGGCCGCTGGACTGGATATCTGCCATAGGGAGTTCACACAACACTGAAAGTGAGCAGCTGGAGCACAGAGCCGACCATATGGGTGGGCTAGATAAATTAGTCATAAGAGAGGCCCTGGCACTAAATGCGCGTAAACGGCCTCGCTGGCTGTGTGACCCACTGAGGATGCGAGCGAAGCCAAAGTCACACAGCTTGATGACGCCTGTCTTGGTCAGAAGGATGTTCTCTGGCTTCACGTCACGGTGGATGCACTGATGAATACAGACACAGACACATACACACACACACAAACACACACATACAGAAAGAGAAAGACAGTGTGACAAACAAGCCTTTCAAAGGCCAAACACAATGCTAAGATTTAGGTCAAATGAGCTTAACTCTGTCCTAAATATGGACAGGATGTGTTAAATGTGCAGAGCAATGCTATCCAAGGAGGCATACAGAATAGAATGTTCAGTGAAACCTAAGAGTCACTTGTCAGGCCAATAACTAGAATGGAAAAAGAAAATTACTGGTGAACAGATTTACTTGTTCCAACATCGCCACACAGATACACAGACACCATTGGAGAAACACAGTAATAAGAAATGATAAACTACAATGAACTAATCTCTGCTTTTGCAAAATGAAAGTGGACAATATTCGGCCATCTCAAACACTGCTCAGTCTCTCAATGCGATTTCTACGCATGTTTACTGATGTTTTACATTTCAGATCTGCGATGAAAACTATATCGTAAAATGCCTCAGACACATTAAAAACAAAGTCTGCAGTTTCTGTAAGAATGTGAGAATGTTCATGAACACACTGATGTGTTCAGAACACAGATAAAATGTTCAAAGGGAGTTGAAATAATCAGAAAACAAGGTAAATATTCCCGCAGAATAGAAAACACACAAACACACACACACAAACACACACACAAACTGTGTAAGAAGAAAACAGATGTCAGGCCAAAGAGGGCCCCGAGTTCAGACTGACGTGGTTCTTGTGGCAGAAGTTGACAGCCTGCAGTGTCTGCCACACTATACTCTTCAGCTGAGCTTCTGGAACTCTACACAGGACAAGGAAACAAAAGGGGAATGTTTGTTGTCATGACTAAAAACGCTGGACGTATAATATGGCTCTTTATGTTTTCAATTCCGTATCCTTTCTATTCAAAAAGACAGAGTGCAGCTTCAAAAAAAGCCCCCCTGGTCACCAAAGTAACAGCGGGCTTGTCTCCCCTGACAACCAGTGCCTTTGTTTTCAGGGGCGGCTAAGGTTACTGCTGTGAAGCCTGATGAGAGAGGGTAAAATAGAGAGGCACTTACAAGCTATTGTGGAGCTGACCAACTACACAGCTTCACACAACAAAATCTACACTAAGCTCTATGCAGTGACCTTTGTCTATAAAGGGCAGGCTTTTCTACAGCAGAATGCTGACATGCGCTCAAGGCAAAAGGCTCCACGGTTTTCTTTTCTTTCTGAGCCAAGAATTCTGTCGTTCTTCCCGGTATGTCGCACACATTCTCTCTTTCAAATGTCTCTTAGCAACACTTATTCATCATCAGAGAGAAACTGTTGTGGACCACAGGTCACCCCCCCCCCCCCCCCCCCCCCCCCCAGTATAACTCTTCTGTTTGGTCATTCAGTTTGAAGGCAAGGCTTTTTCTGCACAATACCATTATAACACTGCCTCAGATGTGAACTTATGAGAATAAAAGAAAAAAAATACCATCACAGCACTGCCTCGGAAGTGACTTTATGAGTATAAAGAGAAAGGCTAAATGCTCAGATAGATTATTTGACACAGGAGGAGGAAGATTCATGACATGGACTGTCAATGGCTAATTCATGAGAGGAAATCAAAGTCGCTGTTAACAGAGCTAATGAGCATTTTGAAACATGTGACAGATTAGACCATCTGATTCAGTCCACAGCAAACGAAAAATCTGCTTTATACATGGGAGTCCTTCATAGTTTTATTTTTACATTGTCCACTTTACCACGAGCTGTAATGAACATATGAAATGATGCTCCTAACTGAACTGTTGAGAAAAACAAACAAAAAAACAACATATATTTGCATGTTGTTTGTTTTTCCCTCCTCTGCACATTACATCCATATTTTCAGTATTAGATATTCATTCGTAGCTCTGTCTACCAATTGTTAATAGAATTAATAAATATACCAATATTAAAAAAAAACTGGCAGTGATTCCCAGTATCTCAAACTACTTTAACATTGGAAAATAATATAAACTTCATTCATCATATCAAACATTGCTGTCCTTTAAAATTCACTGAACTGAGAGAAGACAGAAACTGACTTAGAGAAAAGGGAAGACATTATCTGACCCTCTGGGGTGTTTGTCCAGTTCATTGAGGACGGTTTGTTCACAAAACTCAAAGACTAGATGAAGGCGTCTTTTCCTGCGGAACACCTCCAGTAGGTTGACCAAGTTCACATGTTTCAGCTGCTGCATGGGGGCAAGGAGAATGTGTGAGCACTGTATTATAGATTATACGCCTAGACAATATGCATTGTAATATAGCTTATGAATGTGAGTGTGAGTGTGTGTGTGCGTGTGAGTGTGTATGTGTGTCTGTGTGTGTTTTGACATTTCTGTACCTTCAGCATCCGAATTTCTCTAAGTGCTATTTTCTTGATGATGGGGTCGTCTTCAGACTCCACAAACTTCTTAATGGCCACTATCTGGCTTGTGTCCTTATGGCGACATTTAAATACCACACCGTATGACCCCTCTCCGATCTTTGCTAACTTCTCGTATTTTTCCATTTGAGAGCCAGCAGGGTCAACTGAAAAATATGTGAAATAAGATACAGTGTTATATGTTTAGCAAAAACTGTCAGTATGCAAGCATTTATAAGGACTAAATTAAATCTAACATTTATGAACGCTGGGTGGTTTGACTGTCTTATGGGATACAGTACATGTATCAATTATCTTTTAATGATTTATAAACAAACTAATTAAGTAGATCTAAACAATATGTTAACGTGACTGATTTGAGAGAAATACCGGTTACAAGCAAGCATTGCGTATATGGAATTTACTGAATAATGATTATAGATTAGCAGAAAATGCAAAGGCAAACTGTGAGAGTAAATTACCTAAAATTCACATTAGGCAGTCGAGTGACTATAAGCAGTTTACAAAAGCGTTTCAACCTATTTATTAAAGCAACAAATTCGCTATGTGTGCATCACATAATGTACACGGTAGTTTTGTTCAATAGTTTCCCCGCTCTGCCTTGGACGGTGCTCACGTGAAGTTATCCTCAGAATGCGATGTCAACGTCTTGACAAATTACATGCCAAAAGGGGTGCTGAAGTCAGAAGTCCCTTTGTCCATCTTTCTCTCCAGGTTGCCCAGCTTGGTTGGCATTATCTTCCGTTCCATTTCAGGCTTCATTCGCACGTGAGCGCAAGCATGCGTAATTATTTTCCATGGAAAATACCTGAAAGTCAGAGTCTACGCGTAACACACTTGCTCCCAAATTACGACCAATCCCCTTGAGCCAAAGGATTAATGCTGCCGCTCAGTGCGTCGTTGAAACTTATTCCCTGGTAACCATTCCAATGGCATCATGCTTAGATCGATTGCAATACCTTCACGTACTTATTGAATATGAATGTGTTTGTCAAAACTTGTATTTAGAGACGGGATCAGTTGCCGGACACTACGCTTCTCTGAATAACCCGATCGGAGCAGGTAGACACCGAGCAAGTGGCTCAAATGTTAGGAAGCACCCTATGCAAATACAAACGCTTCGTGAGACGGGTTTGTTGACTCACCTTTGCAGAAGAACTACAATACGCATGTCCGGCCCTAAATCCAATGTACTGATCTACGCTGAAGCATTTTGTTATTGTTTAATAATAACGGCTGACCTAAGATATTCGCGAGAAACATATTTTAGTTAGTCAGATCAACGTTGCCCTTATTCATAAACAGGGATGGGCTGAGCTCTAAATTTAGAGGTATGCTTTCATGAAAAGCAGACAGGTCGACCCTCTTAGAGCATCGAGCGCAGCAGTCTCACCTGTGTTTGACACTCGGATCAGGACATGTATGAATGACTGTGCAGCTTTGTCTCAGTGAACAGCGTCGACGCTCTGAAAAGTAGGCCATCTTTTTCAAATTATTGTTTACCTTGATTGTTCAGGTAAGGATTCTTGCCATACGTTGGACTGACTCTAAGGTAGGCCTCTCTATGCAGTAACTAGGTCAGACATTAATTTTTTTTTGGTAATAATTTGTCTAAATACCTAATGGATGCCAGTGGTAGTCCGTATGAATGAGAAATTTTTACCAAACCAATAACAGGTGCCTTGTTCTAACATTACATAAGAGGTTAAAAAGTCAGCAGACTCGAATAGCATACAGGTGAAATAGTGATTTAGGTTTCTATTGCTTCTCTCACTCCACAATGAATGTGTCTTCTCCTCAGGCTGTCATATTTGCTAGTCTCGCCACAGGGACATCACAGTCAGGTCCAGTATTCTGGGTCATCTCTGAGCCATGGCCTTTAGAACAAGCACCCCAGTCACCGAGTGTACCTGACAACTCTCTGTGGGAGAACCATCACAATATGTCACCAGAGGTCACATCAAGGACACAGTACAGAGGTAGAGTTGTGTCTCTATGCAGCTGCCGTCATAGGAAACACGAACGGGTCTTTTTTCAGCCTTTTATTTCGCCTTTTATTATGTAGGGCCCATTTTATGCATGGCAATCCTGATATACAGATATATTGCCCCACAGGTTTGCCACAAAGTATTTTTAAAATGCAGGTTTCAGCCACAGGTGAGAAAAGGGATTGCAACTGAGAGCTTGGGAGGGGTTTGGAAAAGCACAGAGAATACAAGTACATGACCCAAAGGCAAAGCACTTTGCAGGTAGAGAGATTAAAGACAGAATGAAGAGGACATATATGTATATGTTTCAGCCTAAGACAAACTCAGTTACAGTGTATGAAAGAGGGAGCGTAGCCCCCGCTGTTTAATAATCATATCAGAAGACACAGTCCACGAACGATGTTTTCCATGTTCTCAGCTATGCACTGATGTCTACATGCTGTTCACTGAATTTGTGATGGAATGTCATCTGGAAACTTTTACCAGTAAAGAGAGAAGTATGTCCTGACTGAGGTACAAATATAAGTAGCATTTTGTGATACTGCAGAAGTTATCATTACACTTTTCTGCCACAAGGAGGCAGCTTCTAACCATTCATTCAGAGCTATATTCAAATATATGGCATGGGCATTGGTCGAGTTCGTAGTACGATCTCTATGAAACTTTACTTTTTTATCTTATGCTTTGATATTCAGACACAATCTATGATTTATGTCCCAAAAAGCTGATTTTTTTTTTTTTTGTCATTTGGTATTACTTTTGGTATGAAATTGATTTCGCGGAGTAAAAATTAAATACATATACACATCATTTCCAGACAGGTTGGCATTTAGGCTAAAAAGATTTCCTATTACACCTGTAAAACTGTAAGTATTTATTTGATTTATATACTATGTTTAATGTTACATACTGATTAGACAGAGCATTCGGTGCAACCGTGATCAGCCATTAGCAACATCTGTGGAAAAGATTGTATATAATTAAGAATTGACCAAGTTGTGTGACCACACTGAAAATTAAGATTTAGTGACAATTTACTATTGACCTCAATCACCTTTATATATCCTCTCTTCCTTTGTCTGACTTTTCCAGATCACAATGCATTTCAGCTCTGTGAACACTCGATAACAAATTTTCAATAACAAATTGCTCCTGTCATAGAGGTGTCTATGTGAGAGGTCAAAACCAGACCATCAACAGAGTAGATGTATCTTTTTGTGTTTGTTTTTGTTTTTGTTTTTTGGCATTGTTTTTGTCAGGCCAGAACAACCGGGATCATGTCAGACTGTGAAAGACTGCGGTAGGCATGGTTGGCATCCGGTCTGTGTGTGTGTGTGTGTGTGTGTGTGAACTGTATGCGTGAATGTGTGAATTGGCATTTTTACAATGGCTCACTCTGGCACTCAGCTGTCAGAGACAGTGGTTAGTTGGCCAGACATTTGTGCTCTGAATTGCTTGTAGATCTGACTCTGTCACCACAAAGCATGGGAGTGCATGGGTGTGTGTTTATGTATGTAAACTTTTTGCGTGTGTGCTTTCATTATATCTCTAGAAGGACCCATGATTGGGGTTGTCATGTGAGAAGTTGCTTTGTGTGTGTGTGTGTGTGTGTGTGTGCTTGCACGCGCGCGTGTGTTTGTGTGTGTATGTGTCCATTTGTGATTTTATTCACAAGTTTAGTCTGTCATGAGTTTGCTTTGCCTCCAGTTTCCTGGCCTGAGGAGAACAACTGTGAACAGCAGATGTTTCACAGAGTCCGTTACCCTCATTTCCTGGGCGGAGAGCTCTTGAGTCTATTAGTGTAGTAACAGGAACCACAAAAAAAGGCAGAAGAGTGAGAGAGAGTGAGAGAGAGAGAGAGCGAGAGAGACTTAGTTGAACATAAAAATCTCACAAATCATTTTGTCACCAGCAAGCTCTGACAAGCTAAGGAAAGTCTGAACAGAGAAAGAGAGAGAAGAGCAGAGAGAGACTGCAGTACAAGTGTGTGCTGACAAAGAAAGAGAGAGAGAGAGAGAGAGAGAGAGAGAGAGAGAGAGACACTGTTGGGAGGAGGTGTGAAGAGTACTTCAAGAGGGGACCCAGTACACGTCAAAGACCATAAAAGTGGATAAAAGACAGACCGAAGGAGAGTAAGAGAAAGAGAGTGAGAGAGAGAGAGAGAGAGAGAGAACGAGAGAGAGAGAGAGAAAGTGCAATCTGATCCCAGGGCTAACACTGTGAAGTGAGAACACTTGTAACTTCTGCTCCCGTTGTTACTACTGCCGTTGCTTTCTTTGCCTGACATTTCATTCCCAGGCTCCTGGGTTCTCTTCATTCTGTTGACACCATCTGTCTGTCGGAAGCTGTGTCGTCATGGTAATCAATATGATCTACTAACATTCAACATCGCCGTTTGCAAAGGACGGGTATTTTCCAAGAGGATCTGTTTTTGTTTCAGTTCCTGTCATATGCCGATAGTGCGTGAATGTGTTGGTGTCTTAATGCGTGTTAGGGAGTTAAAGAGCAGTACACGGGGGTTAGAAAGAGCTTTCCATTTGCATTTGTTGCGGATTACAGTCAGTTTATACGGAACTCATTGTAGTCATATTGAAAAGAGGTAGTACTTTAACTGCAACTGCATTCACCTAAAATAAACTTTTACCTGAACGTTGTTCTATTATCTATTTGAAAGGAAATTGCGTCGCCTATCAATCTAAATTTTCCTCAAGTCTTTAAGGTTTTCGTTGAAGTTTTTTTTGAAACTGTCAGATTTTTTTTTTTTTTGGTATACTCTGGCATGCGCGTTGTGCACGTGTAGATGTACGTTTGTGTCAGTGACTGTTTTATGGGTACTCGAATTAGCAGCGCTCTACACGTTCTCTCTTCCTCTCTGCCATCTGATTAAATGGTCACTGAGCCATTGGGAAATCTATCTGAGCAGCAGAGGAAGCCAGAGGTCATCTGATCAAACTTCAGAAGGAAGACTTAAGGAGGGTCTCCCATCGTCTCCCGAAAAGTAAGCGCTGGTCTGTTACACCAAAAGTATACACTAAAAGTGTTTAGTACGATGTTGTGGCGTGCGTTGTGAAAGGAACTTGTGAAAGGTGGAGACAGACCAAAACCAAGGCTTGAGGGATTGCGCCGAAGAGACACAACAGGTCAACGAGGAAGCTCGAAGTTTGTGAGTAGAAGCTGTGCTGGACACAACCGGCCACAAAAGTTCATTGTGTCTAAACGACAGCCTCTCCTATCGCTCCATTCTGTTTTCTCAGAGGAACTGTAGGGGGTGAGTGCTTATTTGAGAGAGTGTGAGAGAGACAGAGAGAGAGAGTCTAGGATTATGTCCAGACCCGTGGACTGTAACAAATAACTCTGTGTTTGTCTGCCAAGAAATGAGACAGTGTTGAAATTGGACTTTGAAAGTGTCAGGAAGACCAGGGAACCACTCAGAGTTGGTCAGATATCAGCCCAGGTTGTGTGTGTTGTATGGAATTTTTATGTTGTCTTGATATTGTCAGTATTATAAGTTGTAAGATTCTGGGGAGCACTTTGTGTGTCCAGACTCATGAGACAGACACTTTTAGCAAGCCACACACACACCTACACACACACACACACACGCTCTTCTGTCTGTCTGTCTAGAGCTTGAGTGCAGGGATTCCCCCTAACTGAAATGTAACGGCTGCTTTTGGACGAATCATTGTTTTAGGTGCTTTCCGTCAACGTTAGCAGAAGCAGGTAGCTATACCACACCTTGCAGCTTGGCTTAAAAAGCCTTGTTTGTTCATTTAACAGTAAACACCTTACGTCAATCGCACGACCCACAGTGAGGAGTGATTCACTGCTCCTCTGACGTACCCTACTCACGGGCACTTTTCCCCACCGAAGACAGTCCATCAGCAGCAGTCAAAATGAAGCTGGCCTTTCTAACGTTGGTGACTCTATACCTGGTCGGGAGGGTAGGTGGCTTGTCTACCTGTAAGACTCTAGACTTGGAGATGGTTAAGAAGAAGAGGATTGAAGCCATCAGAGGACAGATCCTTAGTAAACTCCGTATGGCCAAGGAGCCAGAATCAGAACCAGAGGAAGAAGGAGAGAAGATCCCAGAAACTTTGCTCTCCCTGTACAACAGCACGGTGGAGCTGAACGAGGAGCAGCAGCAGAGCCGGGACCAGCATGCATCTCTCCAGCAGGATGATGAGGAGTACTTCGCCAAGGTGGTGCACAAGTTCAGCATGACACATAAAACCAAAGAAAGTAAGTAGCCTGGTGAGGGAGCAAGAACTTTTAATATATCTTATAAATGCATTGTGTGTATTGGTGTACATGATGTGTGGACAGATAGAAATACCTGTGGCTATGGGAACAGGTTATGTTCTATGTGCGTGACCAACATTATGTCATCCCTTTCCTGTTCTTCATATATTGTCCACATACTCACAGCCGCATAAAAGCACCTAAAACTACAACACTTCCTTGTCAGGACGGTCTACAGTCACATGTCAGCTCAGCTATGCACACGTTGTATGTAATATGTGTGTTACATTACGTTCATTTATGTGGCAGACACTTATTACAGAGTTGACTTGCATAATGAATACAGACAACTTGTGCATAGTCAAGCTGACTAGTTGCAGTTGTACAGCTGTGAATATCATCCCACAAAAGTAGAGAATCTAAAAACCGAAAAGCAAACTGAAGAGATGGGGTAGAGTTGTGGATGTGGATCAACTTATAGACATACTCACATATGGAATGGTAGTTACTGGATTGTATATTTCACTCACACACACACACACACACACACACACACATATTCACACCGTTTCTGTTTGCTGAAAATGAAAACCACATAGAGCACACTTAATGTTTGATCATATCAGGTCGATTTGTGTGTAGTGCTGCATAATGATGTATCAGGAATGAAAGTCCTCTGACACATGCTACCCTCCTGTTTTCTTTCGCACGTCGACACACATTGCCCATAACTTTAAAACTTGATAGGAATGCCCTGGCGGCATCGCTCTCTATGCCATCTCGTGTGTTACGCGTTGCTTTCGGAGAGTCCGTGGTATTTTTATTGCCGTATTGTTTTTGTTGTTTTGTTGGCTTTGTGTGTTCGGTTATTAATCTTGGGTTGGCTCACATGTCCAAAGCTGCCCAACAGTCTTACAGACGTGGGAGGGGGGAGGGGGGGTTGTCCCTGTTTTGTTTAATTCTGAATGACGTTTGTTCACTTTTTGATGTTTGTTTGTCTGAAGTAATATACCATAAGGAATTTGTTGGGGGGGGGGGGGGGGGTCTGCTGTTAGCATTTAGCCACATCTGTTAGTGGAAAGATAAACGCTTCTGCATTTGATGCTTACCTCCCACCTTCTTTTTATCACTCACCTCCTCCTCTTTATTACCATCCTTTGTTCCTTTTACCACTTCAAACACAGGAGACAGATATATGGAGCCTGTGATCAGAGGTGTACATGATGAACAAAGACACAGAAGACAGGCAGATTAGTTATGACCAAACTGACAACAGAGAATGAGATATGGGGGTAAGAAGAGAATACAGACAAGGTTGAACAAGTAGACTTATTGTGCCCCTCCATCTCTTTCCCCCTCTTTCTCTCTGTCTGTCTCTCTCTTCTCTCTCTCTTTCTCCCTGTACCCCAAGGATCGGGGGTTTCCTGTAACTTGATCACTGAACTCTTCCCTCAATCTTCTCTGTCACTTGTTCTGTCTTTTCCTTTCTTTCTTTTCTCTTTCTCTCTCTCTCTCTCTCTCTCTCTCTCTCTCTCTCTCTCTCTCTCTCTCTCCCTCTCTCTCTCTCTCTCTCTCTCTCTCTCTCTTTCTCTCTCTCTCTCTCTCTCACTGTCTCAGCCCCTAGCCCAGGGCCTATTATCATTGTGTTTGTGATAGGGCTGGAAAGCAGGAAGGAAGGCTGGTACTCTCCACTGAGAATCGGAATAAATAGTCCCTGGTGGAATGCTGAATTTCCCACTTACACTGCCTTAAAGGGACAAAACTATCCATCCAACCCTTGTTCTTTCTCTCTCTCTCCCTCTCTCTCTCTCTGTGTGTGTGTGTGTGTGTGTTTGTGAGAGCATGAGTTTGCTTTCACATGATGGTCTGTTTATGTAATTAGAAAGGATGTGCTTACTGCATATGTAAGTTTATTTTTGTGTTTGTGAGATGTGAATGTCAGAGAGGTGCTTGTTTTCTAGTCTACATCTCCTCTTTGTCACTTGGAACAGTCCCTGTTCAGTATATTTTAAGCAGCAACCAAATCAGTGTGAGCTCTCACTGCCCATCTCAGGAATTTATTGATGTTCTGTGTTGGAAAGCTTTGGCTGGACTAAGACTAAGTTTGGCTGTATCGTTTTTACATGGTGCATTGTTCCAAAGCTTAACATTGCAGTAATGAGAGCAATAAAAACTCTTGTTTAATGAGGAAATTTATTTTCATCATCATTATCGGCAATCGCTGCAATTTGTGGCTTCTCCACATTGCATATTTGAACGTATGACACCTGATACCTCAGGACACATAAACTGTTTGTCCCAAATAGGACTGTGTAGACTCTGGGCAGAGAATGTTCTAGATTTTGCATATGTAAAACTAATAACTAGAGCAAAGAAAGGTGCATTAGCAATACCTGATACTTTACAGTCACTGCCAGTGTCACGAACTGTTCAAAACTTCTTATCAAAATCTCTTACAAACACAGGCCCTCTCTTCTTTTACATAACAAGCCTTGTCCTATATGCTAATCCACAGAGAGAGAGAGAAGGGGGAGCAGAGAGAGAGAGAAAATTGCATTTAGGTATCTAGTTCCTTTCTTTCTTTTTTTTTTTCTCTCCAAAGCTCATTTCCCCGAAAGACATCAGAGCTCTTGCCTAGTCAGGCAACCGACATGTCAGCAAGAAGTATGGAGATATAGTGACTACTTAGCACTTTCCCGAGGCAACCAATTACTACACGAACAAAACACGCAAAAAAAAAAAAAAAAAATAGAGGCAGGGGCAGACTGTATGTGTTCACACCTGCTTCTCCCATAACATGTGAATCCTTATGTCGGCCAATAAGGTCATTCTGAGCAGAAAGTGCAATACTGCACAGTGTTTACCATCACACCATGTGGTCGTGCTATGTTTTAGTGTTATGCATCTTAACAGTGTGTGAAATATTATTATGAAAGCCATAGTATCCGTAAAGAGGTAACTTCAGGCCCAGCAAACTTTCAGGGTCTTACCACTGTTGAAGCACAGAGCTAAATGTAACCTTGGATAGAAGTAAGTACACTGATATGTTGAAGGAGAGCAAATGGTACGGATGATGCATGCATGCCATACCATGGATATTTGTTTAGACATACTGAAGCAGAGAGTGAGTTAGGGCAGTATAATCAGCGTTTGAAAATAAACAGAACATCGGCTAATCCTAATCATTCAAACCTGTTTTGGCAGGTCTGCCCCAAAAGGCAAAGGCTACTGAATTCTCCTTCGGTCAAAAACTGAATAACTGTCAGTTTTAGCCATGTCAGAGTCTTGCTGCGTCATGTGAAGAAATATTACTACTCTCTGGGAGGAAAACAGGGCTCGAGTTAACAGTAACTGAAAACACAACTAAGAAGCTAAGGCAAAATGCAGTAACTGCTGTTACCCCCATGCTGTTTTAGTTAACCAGAGTGAGTTCACATATTGTGTTCTGCATTCATTTTGACCTAAAAATGCATGTCAACTGAGAAAGTTAAATAATCAGTTAACTCAATAATAGTCACCAAGTTAAATCCAGCTGGCTGTTAAAAGTCACTCATTGGCGTCTGTGACTTACTGCTTAGCGGTACCTGGGGCTATAAAATACAAAGCTAGGTATAACACTAACTTCAGTAACGCCTGTGGGCTACGTATTGGTTAGAAGTACAATTAAAAACATACAGTATTACCCTTGTTACTCTAGTTATTAAACTAATGTTACATTTATAGCTTATAACTAATTGTAAACCATTGTAGTTAATTATGATTATAATTAATTAATTTTAATTAAATGTATTTCAGTCTTTAAATTCATTTTTCACTTTCTGTCCTTTGGTTTAGTAGGGCAGAACAGTTACATAACACGTGACTTTAGAAAAGCAGCAAAATAATACTTAAGGGATTTGTTTACTCTTGTCTGTTGCAAATCCAATTTGAGAGATATTTAAAAAAAAAAAATTCTATCTTAAAGCCAAACCAAAACCAACTGTTGGCAATTTTCCAACTAAGCCACCACTTAGAAACACTGCAACATGGATCTCCTTAGAGCACATGGGTGATTTTTTATATCATGTTATTGCATGTGAGGGATTCTGCTGAGTATACAACTGTGCTGTGTGTGTGTGGGGGGGGGGGGGGGGGTGGACTAGAGAGTATGTGGTGTGAAAGACATGGAGAGAACAAGAGTGAAAGAGTAATGGCTAAATGGACGGGGACTGATAGAAAAGAAGAGAGGTCGATAGAGATGTCTGTGTTTTTCGAAGGACGGTATTTAAGCCTGCTGGAATCTGGATCCGCCCATGCAGTAATAATAGTCTTGTTTCTCTGCTTGTCAGGACAGCTGTCCTAAGCTTACCTGTGCTTTGTCCCATGTACGAACACACACACACACACACACACACACACACACACACACACACACAAATCATGAAATCCCAACCAAATGATGAGCATCTCGTCGGCCTCACCTGCCTTCACTGTGACATGTCTATAAGCATTGACCCATTGAATTGCAATTGCATGAAATTTCCCGTCGAAAACAACTGCACTTGAACTCGATGATCTCGTCCTAAATTGATCCCTGTCCTCTCTCTCTGACAGATCTGAGACGAGAGGTAACACTAATGTAGAATTATGGCCCATTCCTCCTGAATGGCTCAATGTTCAAACTTTATTCAGTCAGTTAAATCTGAGGTGAGAAAGAGAGATAGAGAACATGGGAGCACACCCTTCTTTGAAATGAAGAAAGTATTCATTAGTGGTTTTTCTTTGGTATTCCGAGACAGAACCATCCGGCTACAGTGCAATTATAACCAATCAGAGCAATCAAAGAGTCTGCTATGGAAAAAGTTTACAATATCCAATATTAATGTAACATTTACTGACGTTGTTATTTGACGGTTTAAGTAATACAACAGTATTGGAGACTTTTCAAAGCAGTGACAAATTTACATTACACAGTTCTTTAGTCAGTGATTCTGCTGGCTACAGGCGGAGTTGGTAATTACGACACTGTCACAGATGGGTTTGTTGCGTGTATTTGGGTAGTTAACCAAATTAACTGAGTTTTCAGTATACACTCTGCCTACCCCTCCCTCTTACTTCCTGTCTCCTTTCAACATCTCTTTATTTCTCTTTTTTCTCTCTTTTGGTCGACGTTACTAACCAGAAGTGTGATAGTTTATCAGACCAGTAGTTCCTGTGTAGTATTTTTTTTTTTAGCTCTCTGAAAAACAGTGATTCTTTCACAAGAATATTTTTGTAGAGATCCTTGTTTTAGAGTGTGAAACAATTCAAGACACAATAAACATTTAGAAATCTTAAGCTCAAGAGGCTATTCATTTCACTTGTATTTTTTGGCCAGAGTTTTTCAAAATGATAGTAAACAAACCATTTGTGTGAAAGTGTGTGCCAACAAAGACATTGTGCAATGGGTAATAGAATCATATTATATTTATTTATTTGAATCCTGTGGTCTACAGTAGCTGCATATTTAGACTTCCACTGTAACCTATCAACTCCATGCAGTCAGGAGAACAAACATACCATAGAATGACATTGGAAAGAGTCATGTACAGTTTACTGTTGGTTTTCCTAGGGTGTTACTGGCCTATAAAACATATGCTTGTGGTATTTTCGCTACACAGTCACCATTTAATGGGTTCAAATGGATTTGCTTTTATTGTGACAAACTCTAATGGAATGTGGTTAATTGAATAGAAGGTCTGTTGCTCTCAGCTAATAACTTTGCTCTAGTTTTTCTTTAAAAAAAAAAAACCCAAAAAGAAAACCCAAATACCCATCACATGTGAAAAATGGTGTGATTTGGCAAATGGAAGCAGTAAATGAAAGTTATAGAAAAAGTACTCACATAGTCTAAGTGTTTATGTAATGGTTTATGTTGGAGTTATTGATGGCCTGCGTTGTCAGTGTGTAGCACAGCAGTACAGTCTAAATCTCTTGGCTGACTTCCAGCTTAGTGTGTGTTTGCATGTGTGTGTGTTTGTGTGTGTGTGTGTGTGTGCGTGTGTGCGCGCGCGCGTGCGTGCTGCATATAGTGTGTGTGTATATGTGATTTAGGCATTAGGAAGAATGTTCTGAAGTTCTCTTTTATTCTGAAATGTCTTTTTATTTTCTACTTCTACACTGCTTTCAGTTTTTTGTCCCCCCTCCCCCCCCTCCTTTCCTTCCCCTTCTTGGTGTTATGCAACAGCAAATTCCTTTTAAAACGCTAAACTGCATTTGATGTTTTTTCACTTTATATGGTGTAACTCCTTAGGCTATATTTCGGGGGGAACCCTCCCCCTCTCTCCCTCCCTCCCTCCCTCCCTCCCTCCCTCCTGCTTGAACACAAGCTGACTCTCTCATAGCTGATAATACACAGAGCCCAGGGAGGCTAATGGTGGCTTATGTGGTAAATTATACACTGGAACCAGCAGTACCTGTATAAATAACTGCCGAGGTTGTGTTATTGTCTGTGGCAGCCATACAGTAAATTGCACCCCTTTACAGCAGGTGACACAGGCCTGTAGCCTGTTCTCTAGAGTCATGAGATGCTGCATGTGTTTTTCATTAACCGAACTCTCCAACTCTTTCACCCTTTCAAAAAATGTCTCGTAGAACACATTTATGGGCAGTGCTGTCAAACATACAAAACACAGCAAACAGATACAGCACTCCGTGTTGGTAACACAAATGCATCAAAGAATCAAAGCGATCACTGTAAAACGTGTAAAATACATAAATAAATGAACGAATGAATGAATAAATAAAAGAAAATTCTGAAACAACACGTTTACGATTTAAAGAATTAACATTAGAACGATGATTTCACTCTGAACATCCCAAGACAGAAAATTAGACCTCAGGTTAAAGGATTTTTTCTCTTTCCCTCTCTCTCTCTCTCTCTCTCTCTCCAGCAAAGAACAGCACAGAGTACCAGATATTCTTTAATATGACTGAAATCCGGAGCAGCGTGATTGACTATCGGCTGCTGTCCAGCGCGGAGCTTCGTTTCTACGTTATGTCCGTCAGCGTGTCACCGCAGGACTCGGAGCAGAGGCTGGAACTGTACAAAGTCACGGGAGATCAGACCCGCTACCTGGACTTTCATTTCGTCTCCAATCAGAACGCCAAACGCTGGTTCTCCTTTGATGTCACACAGACTGTGAAAGAATGGATACAGGGCACGGGTGAGGATCCGCAGGTCTTTTTTCTTGTCAAATCGCTATGTTTGTACTCTCGTCATCTTGACAACGGAAACTTAGGACCACTTCGATTAGCTGTGGATGATCTGAACATTTGAGTAATTGTTAATGAAGTTCTGGATATGCATTTCAGTAGATTTCGTAGGAACGTGTTTTTTCCAGCATCCCAAATTCTTTGTGGTTATCATTTAATGTGTTTAATGCGTGTGTGTATGTTTTGAGGAGTTTATATGCTGTTAATCATTTGACTTCTTTGTCGTGATGAACAGAGGATGAACAGGCCTTCCAGCTGAAATTTTACTGTGGCTGCGGTCAAATCATGGAGAATTTCAACTTCAGAATTTCAGGTATGCTTAGGCCTGTAAGAGTTATTTCATTATTGTCTTACCTTGATTTTTGATGTGATCGCGGTTTCTTTGTTGAACCGTGGCTAAAGCACCTTTTTTTTTTTTTTCAGTGAGATTGGTCAAAGCATGGTCACACTTTTGTTTGCATCTGTCAAACACGTTTCCAATGTCTGCGCGCACACCCTGTAGCATGAAAGAACAGTAGCTATCCTATCAGAGAACCCTCTGCCCACATTGATTTACATTTGCGAAGTCAAGTCGGCTTTCGAACATTAAAAATCCAAACGGAATCGGGCACCTCCGGGAGAGGCGGTGTTCTACCTCTGAGAAATGCCCATAACATTAAACTGATACATGTTTGGTTTTCACTGGAGTTTTCATTTAGTGTTGGTAAAAAAAAAAGTGGCTTGACACTGTCCCGTTGGTCCTTCCAAAATGTGGAGAGTCTGCAAGCCCAACTGAGTTCAGCTAAACTACGATTGGACAATTAGTCATTTGAGGAGGAATTAGACTGTTGGCCTGCTATCAGCTGCAGGATCAGTTCGACACCGGATTCGGCAAAGGGACATTAGCCTACATTTGGTAGAGAGAGGGGCAGGATAAATGATGTACAATGGAGGTTGTTCCAAAACATAACACAACTTCACGGTTTTGGGATCATTTCGGATTATGATAATAAAGAGGCTTGGTTTATTTGTGTATACTTGAGTTATTACATTACCTGGGTCACATAACAGTGAAATAATTGAATGATGTATCCTGAGATTCATTTAATACTTTCATTTTTTTGGAAAAATAATAAGTAAATAAATATTTCTTAAAATTTGACCAAAAGAGACAATTATATTGTTAATCGCAATTATTTCTGAGACAATTAATTGTATGGCAACATTTGGAATTGTTACAGCTCTAGGTATGGTGAGAAAACTTACAGGATGAACAGGTTTCAAGAAAATTAAGAGTTAAAAGAGAGTTAAATTATGAGAGTTAAGATGAGAAAGTTAAAAAAAAATGCTGTACATCTCAGCTTCTTTCTTGACTAACTTGTGTGTGCGTGTGTGTGTGTGTGTGTGTGTAGGGTTGTTGGACAGAGGAGATCAGGGTACACTGTCTAAAATTACCCAGAGGCCACACATTCTTGCCATGTCTCTACCTTCAGATGGCATCAGCTCTGCCAGCTCGAGGAGAAAACGGCAAGCTGACCCCACCGCTGATGAAACCTGCACAGAGTCAGTATCTCTGTTCTTCCCTTTCTCTCTCTCTCTCTCTCTCCCTCTCTGCCCCCCCCCCCCTCTCTCTCTCTCTCTGTCTCTCCCTCTCTCTCTCTCTCTGTCTCTCCCTCTCTCTCCCTGTCCCTCTCTCTTTCTCTCTCTCTCTCTCTCTCTCTCCAGCATCTTGATAGTCCCTTTTCATCTTACAGGAAAACTGAAACCTGCTGCATGAGGAAACTTTATATCGACTTCCGGAAAGATCTGGGCTGGAAATGGATTCATAAACCGAAAGGTTATTATGCCAACTACTGCATGGGTTCCTGTACCTACATTTGGAATGCGGAAAATAAATATTCTCAGGTAGGAAAATAAATTTAAAAAACTCATGACTCTTTGACCCTAACCCTCCCAAAAGTACCCATCACGCAATTCCTGGAACCACTTTCCAGTTTCCACATTCCAGTGTTTCTTTTTTTTTTTTTTTTAATGTGTTTCCTTGATCTGTTTCCTGTCAAGCGAATTCATGGGGAAGAGGCACGCCATACCAGTCTTGCAACATCACAATGTTCATTCATTTTGTCAGCTACAAGCCAAATTCCTTTCACCTGCTTTACAGAATCTAAATCAATAGCCAGTGGAAGCATGAAAACAACATGCAGAGGGCATACGAGCTTTTCACAGAGACACTGCATGAGTAATTAGATATAACCCAAAAACAATATATGTCAAAAGCATTTATAGAGACCCGTCTTAAATATTTCACAATGTGGACATGATGTTTATTGAGCTTCAAACTGCATTGGATTTATTAAACATGGATTGTTTGTCACAGTTAGCGTCATAGCCACACTTTACGTATTAAATAAAGAATGTAATTATATGTGCGTTTTTTGCTAAAGAGCATTTGGATGTAGAATGGAACGAGGCTTCGGTAATAATCCAGTGTGCTCACAGGTTTCTCAACAATACTGGTCAAGTACTGAGGGCCATGATAATACCAATGAAATATTCTGAGATGTTTGGGTCGCTCATTTAAGGTCAGGGGATTCTTTTCCTTTTTGTTGTTATTTAGAAAGGGGTATGTAAGGACATGCTATACATCTCAAACTGTTACCAGTGTTTCTTATTCTTAATCACCCGACTCCTTAATCAACTGTTTAGACTTGATAGTTCTCTCATTTAGATGCTGAAACACTCTCAGTTCTCTTAGTGCAGTTCTTGTTCCATATGGAAGGTAGAGGCAGCTGGTCTTCCTGCTCTGTGTCACGTCAAGGTTAATTTGCACTGTCTCATACAGACGTGAGCAAATAGCAGACACGTACAAATGCTCTCTCTCTCTCTCTCTCTCTCTCTCTCTCTCTCTCTCTCTTCCTGTCTGTGTCTCTCTGTTTGTCTATTTTCTCACACGCTTCTTCTGTGTTTTAGCCTCTTCCTATGCCTCATCACTTTTTTTTTCATCTAATTTCATGTGTCTCTCAGACGCTGATGTGGTAGTGTGCTGCTGCTTAGCCCATCTGTCGTGCTTGTTTTGGCTTAGCGCATGCTGATGATGCATCTCTAAATGGTGTGTGTGTGTGTGTGTGTGTGTCTGTGTGTGTGTGTGTGTGTGTGTGTGTATGCCTCCATTCAAATAGATCCTAGCACTATACAAACACCACAACCCTGGTGCATCTGCCCAGCCCTGCTGTGTGCCGCAACTCTTTGATCCGCTTCCAATCATTTATTACGTGGGAAGACAACACAAGGTAAATTTGACAAAATCTCTACTCATCTCTCTACCACCACTTTGTTTGTATATTTGTTTGTTTATCCACCTGTTGATTTATGCGTCTGTCAAGTCTTGAGAAATAAGTGACTGTACTTGAATGTTATAGTGCAACTCTACGTATATTACACACACACACACACACACACGCTATATGCAGTATGAATAGTGAATTGAAACTGTTTGGCTGTCTTTCATTAGGTGGAGCAGCTGTCCAACATGATCGTGAAGAGCTGCAAATGTAGCTAAGAACACAGTGTGTCATCTCTTTCAACTGTCCGTGTTGAAGTCTCTCTCCAGTGGAAAAGTACGCAGACATACACACATTTACACACACACACACACACACACACACACGCACACACACAGACACACACGCACACAGGGACTCATACTCGCATATGGACAGAGAGAGAGACTCGGGGGGGGAAAAGAGGACAGACACGCAGAATAGTGGCACAGAGGTCAGAGGAGACTAGGAAAAAAAAAAAAATGAGATGAAAAAGAGGAAGGGAGGAGAAGATGGAAGAAGATGCTGACTAATCTGAGAATGGAAAAAATGTGAGATTATCTGAATGGCCATTCTTCCTCCGTCTTTAAAATCCCTTTAAACAGCCCCAAAAATGGAGTCATATCACGAAAAAAAAAAAAAAAATAGCATTTCATTTAAAGCCCACGTTACGGCACATTCTCCATTTTTTTTTTTTTTTGATTGCAGTAGCTTTGTTTTCAGTTTATGGACATGGAGTAGCATTTCATTTTTATTTTAATTTATTATGTTACATAGGACAAAACCTCCACTGTACTGTAGATGCAGCTGCGTTATGGCGTATTGGACATCCGCACGATAAAGTTCCTAAGGTGCTGAATGTAGGAAGATATCTGGAGCTTAAAAAAGGAAAACCAAGCTTCTGTTTGGTTGGAATGAAATTTTGATTTATTTCACGTCTGAGGACCTGGATCTTTGCACTAAATCAAATGGGGAAATATCTGAAGACTCTTATTTGAATGACCTGTAATAGACCCAAATGATTTATTCATCCAAAGAGAGAAATATCTGGTTCAACGCAGCGCTAACGGGAAGAATGCAAGGACATAACGCATGAAATTGGACTACAAGGCACTCATTGAGATGTAGCAGTGGGTTGAACCCAGACACAGGGCTCCAAAGGGCCAGATTTCTGTGCCTGGTGAACGGTGGGGACAATGTGTTTGTGTCTATAATGTTCCAGCGTCGAGATAAGCTTGAGGTTCACTTCATTTATAATAAAAAAAAAAAAAAAAATGGAACTGGTGTGGACTACTGCAAATC